>NC_083290.1:28960528-29249215 GCF_963506605.1 Zootoca vivipara
GCAATGCCAGCTGATGATGGAGACTCACCTCAGCTGCCGGAGAGGGTGGAATCAATTTATAGGAAGTCCCCCTTCCCCCTAGCTCAGTGAACATTTTGCTTCCCCATCTCTTGCTGTGTGCTTTAAATGACACACAGAAACTCAGTGCCCTGGGAAGGAAGAATTATTCTTTTCATGAAGGATATGGAAAGCAAACAAAAAGACAGGCCTCCAGGGGCCTCCAGAACAACTGGGCTCTTTTATTAACACTCTGTCTCAGGCTGCCGTGAATAGAACTGCCGTTTCCTCTAAAGCCAACCAGACACAGAGTGTTTACCTGATCACTTTGCCATCCGGCTTTCACCTTAGCCAACAGTAAATTAGCCCTGGCTAATCAGGGAGGACAGTAACTGATTAAGTGAGTCTGCAGATTCCTAGTCAGTGGCTGGTAAATAAAGGCTGTGGCCATGGCTCCCACTCCAGATTCACTAGCCATGGTTACTAGCCATGAAGGCTATCTCAATGTCCGATGCAGCAATGCCTCTGAATATCAGTTGCTGGAAACTGCAAGAGCAGAGTGCTGTTGTGCTCAGATCCTGCTTCCAGACTTCCACTGGGGCATCAGGTTGGCCACTGTGACTAGATGAGCCTGTGGCCTGATCCAACAAGACTTTTATTATTATCTTACCTCACCAGAACCACACAGACTTTTATTATTATCTTACCTCACCAGAACCACACCCTGTTGGTTTCATTTATTTATTAATTGTTGTTGTTGTTGTTTGTTTATACCCTGCCCATCTGGTTGGGTTTCCCCAGCCACTCTAGGTGGCTAACAGCATATATCAAACCGTAATAAAACATCAAACATTAAAAACTTCCCGGTGCAGGGGTGCCTTCAGATGCCTTCTAAAAGTCGCTAGCAAGAAGGCCCTCTGCCTGGTTCCCTGTAACTTCGCTTCCCACAGTGTGGGAACCAGCAGAAGACCCTCGGAGGAAGACCTCAGTGTCTGGGCTGAATGATGGGGGTGAAGACACTCCTTCAGGTACACTTGGCTGAGGCCATTTAAGGCTTTAAAGGTCAGCACCAAGACTTTGAATTGTGCTTGGAAATGCACTGGGAACCAATGAAGATCCTTTGGGACTGGTGTTATGTGGTCTCGGCGGCCACTCCCAGTCACCAGTCTACCCGCCACATTCTGGATTAGTTGTAGTTTCCGAGTCACCTTCAAAGGTAGTCCCACATAGAGCGCATTGCAGTAGTCCAAGCGGGAGATAAGCAGAGCATGCACCACTCTGGCAAGACAGTCTGTGGGCAGATAGGGACTCATCCTGCATACCAGATAGAGCTGGTAGACAGCTGCCCTGGACACAGAACTGACCTGTGTCTCCATGGACAGCTGTGAGTCCAAAATGACTCCCAGGCTGCACACCTGGTCCTTCAGGAGCACAGTTGCCCCATTCAGGACCAGGGAGTCCCCAACCCTGCCCACCCTCTGTCCCCCCCAAAACAGTAATTCTGTTCAGTCTCAATCTGTTAGCCACCATCCATCCTCCAACCGCCTCCAGGCACTGACACGGGACCACAACTGAGATCCATCACCCTGAGATCCATGACTCTGGGCAAATCATTCCCAGATTCAATCCCTAGTAGCATCTCCAGGTGCTACTACAAAGAAGTCCTACCTGAAACATGCTGCCAGTCAGTGTAGATAATACTGAGCTAGATTGACCAAAGTTCTGTCTCAGTATGCAGGAGCTCCCTATCCCATCCACACACCACATTGGACCAATCTGACACCAGTTCATTCACATCTAGCTCAGAATAGCTCAATTGGTAGAGCATGAGACTTTTAATCTCAGGATTGTCAGTTTGAGACCCACTTTAGATGCATTGCAGGGGTTGGACTAGATCATGGGTGGGCAACCTAAGGCCCGGGGGCCAGATGCGGCCTAATCGCCTTCTCAATCCAGCCCGCAGACAGTCTGGGAATCAGTGTGTTTTTACATGAGTAGAGTTTGTCCTTTTGTTTAAAATGCATCTCTAGGTTATTTGTGGGGCCTGCCTGGTGTTTTTACATGAATAGAATGTGTCCTTTAATTTAAAATGCACCTCTGGGTTATTTGTGGGGCATAGGAATTCATTCATATTTTCCTCCCAAAATATAGTCCACTCCCCCTCCCCAGGTCTGAGGGACAGTGGACCGGCCCCCTGCTGAAAAAGTTTGCTGACCCCTGGACTAGATTATTTTAGCTGGGATCTCCTCAGTCCCAGTTTGACACTTTAAACACTACACATGAGCTCCTTTCCTGAATATATGCTAAGGTACAGACGTTTTTGTTTCCTATTGCCATGATACGCCAAGGTTTTTTAAAAATGTGAATGGCTCTGTTTTAAATTCTGACCTGAGTAAGCTGATGCAAACCTGAACTCAAACCTCTCCAGCAGGATGCATTTAGGAATGGTTTGGCAATGTTTTCTTTCTTAAACTCATTTGCCATGAAGCCAACACCCTGAAAAAACCATCTCCACAAATCGCAGCCCATGAGGCTGCTTATAAAGATAAGTGGCCCAATGGCCAAGTCTCTCAGATCTGTGAAAAACAGTGAGTTTCCTTTAGGCTTATTCATTTGCAAAGGGTTTTGTTTTGCTTTTTGCTATTCTGCAAAATACCTTGCTTTGATCCAGCAAAATCAGCTCTCTTAGGCAAGTTTCCACAATTGCCAGTAATATTGAAGGGGATAACTTTGTGGATGTGGTCCGAGCAAAGGCATCTGATGGGTGATCACATTCTAAAGTGGGAAGTACCCCAGGCTGTGTGTTTCCCAGGCAAAGGGGAAGAGAGAAGGTGGGTCCATATCAGTAAAAAAAACAACACAAAAAACCCCAAGAGAACCCAGTAGACTGAAAAAGTGACAGCGGCAACGACAAAGCCAGGCTTCCCTATTATTCATTCATGGAAAGCCTAAGACACTCTGTGTTGCAGGGGCCGCCAAGCACTTCCCACCCAGCCTGCATGCTCGAGTTACCCTTAATGCTTCAGGTTATCAGTGCTGATTCCCAGTGTAAATGCAAGAGACACGGCTTAGCCCAAACGTAAGCTGTACATAGATTCCACTTGACAGGCTCAGAATTATGTTCTGCATGGGGGCAAGAAGCAAACTGAGATGAGCTAGGAGAGACTCGCTTTGAATCAATTTCTGCTTTTATAGGCCCTTGGAACTCCCCGATTCCAGAGGGCTGCACTCACTAAAAGAAAGAATCAGAGAGAGAAATCCAAGCTTCCCTTTGCAGGCATGTCTGTGTGTATGATAGACATCATTAGTGTTGCTGTTCTCACCCTCTCAAGCACACACAAAGACGCTCACACTCCACCAACATCTCAGGCTGAGGAAATATGCGTGTATCGATCCTTAGCTGACAAGCAATGGAGCTTTTAAACATAAGAAAATGAAAATCAGATTAAATTTGCCAAGATAAACTCTCTATCCACTCTCTGTTGGAGAGGTGGATAGTAGGTAGCTCAGTTAGATCTCTGGGACGTTTGATCAGCAATAATTTCTGCCTCCCAGTAGCTAACAATAACAACAACAAAATGACTTTTCAGGTTGCCAAAATGAAGAAACCTAATCAGAAGTCTCTATCACCAAGATGTGATGGCCACCAATTTGGGTAGGTTGGGGCAAGAGATATGAAGAAAGGACACAACATAGATTTAAACCTCTGGGAGAAACCTTGGAAGAAAAAATTTACTGGATGTTACTCATTGAAAGAGAACTATATGGAAATGATTCACAGAAGGTATTTAACTCTGAGTAGATTGGCTAAAATGTAGATTGGCTAAAATGTAGAAAGTAGAATCAGACATGTGCTGGAAATGTAAAGAAATGAAGGGAATATTTTTTCATATGTGGTGGACGTGTAAAAAGGTAAAATAATTTTGGGAAATGATCTATAATGAGTTGAAAAAAAGTTTAAAATAACTTTCCCAAAAAGATCAGAGTCCTTTTTGTTAGGGATTTTGGTCTGGATTATTCCCAAGTGTCAAAAAACCCACAATTATTCATGCAACAATGGTGGCCTCAGTTTTCTTAGCCAAAAAATGGACAGTGAGGGAGATCCCGGGCAAAGAGGACTAGCAACTTACGATGGTGGAATATGCAGAGCTTGCAGGTTTAACATATAGAATAAGGCAGCAAGAAGAACACATGTTCAAAGAAGAGTGGAAAATATTTCTTGAGTATCTGGAAAATAATTGTACACAGCTGAAAACGCTGGCAGCATTAAGACAAAATCAGCAGTGCAGTTAATATTTGAGTGATGTAAAAACGGAGAATTGACAAATATGGTTATAGCAAAATATGCAGGAATGAAAGATTAATAAAATGAACCAAGGGAATAAAATGAGGGAAGTCGTTGGATTTTATTTTATTTTAAAATAATTTTTATTGATTTTCTTTCTTGCAACAAATATCCATCATCATTATTAAACATTCATTTTCCAATTTACCCCCTCCCCGTTGACTTCCCTCAACCTCCATTTCTGGTTTGTTACATCAAATGATACAATCTGCTGTTTGTATAAGATACTATGTTTCCCTATTGTTATATTTCTTGTTCTCTGTAAATAAAGTTGTAAATGTTTATTTAAATCCTGCCAGTGAGTCCATGTTTTTTGTTTTGTTTCTGCAAATATGTTGTAAAGGGTTGAAGTCGTTGGATATTTAACAGTACAATCATACCTCGGGTTACAGGCGCTTCAGGTTGTGCGTTTTCGGGTTGCACACCACACCAAACCTGTAAGTACCGGAATGGGTTACTTCCAGGTTTCGGTGCTCGCGCATGCACAGAAACACTAAATCACGCTTTGCGCATGCGCAGAAGCACCAAATCGCGACCCACACGTGTTCAGATGCGGTGCTGTGGGTTGCGAACGTGCCTCCCGCATGGATCACGTTCGCAACCCGGGCGTCCACTGTATGTAAAATGTTTATTTTAAGATGTAAATTTTAAAACTTAATAAAAATCATTTTTTAAAAAAAATATATAGGTAGGTTAAAAAAGGGTTGGACAAAGTCATTGAGGGAAAGGCTATCAGTGACCACTGGTGAGGATTGTTATGTACTACTTCCAGTGTCAATTTAAAACAGTTTAAAACAATTTTACTGAAAGGTCTCAAATACAATCATCCCTATGGCCATTTGGCTATCAAGCTTTTTTAAAAGCTTACTAAACATGTGGTGCTGTGGGTTAAACCACAGAGCCTAGGGCTTGCCAATCAGAAGGTGAGCGGTTCGAATCCCTGTGACGGGGTGAGCTCCCGTTGCTCGGTCCCAGCTCCTGCCAACCTAGCAATTCGAAAGCACGTCAAAGTGCAAGTAGATAAATAGGTACCGCTACAGCAGGAAGGTAAACGGTGTTTCCGTGTGCTGCTCTAGTTTGCCATGCTGGCCACATGACCTGGAAGCTGTACACCGGCTCCCTTGGCCAATAACGTGAGATAAGCGCCACAACCCTAGAGTCGGTCACGACTGGACCTAATGGTCAGGGGTCCCTTTACCTTTAAACATGTGCTAGCCACAGATTCTCAGTTCCTCTAAAAGGCAGGAATTCTTCTTACAATTAATTTATTAAATGCCTTTTTAAAACCACTGTCTAAATGCAATGTACATAAAATTAAAAAACAAAAAAGGAACAAATACATTTACAACACAACTAGAATCCTAATAAGTGGAAACACAGGGAGAGCCCCATTTATCCAACTGGGAAAGCCTGTTGGAACAAAAATGTCTTCAGCTGTTTCCAGAAAGTGTCCCAACAGGAATGCCCAACAGGGCAGACACACTAAAATTCTGCTGCAGAGTAGGCTTCTGAGATCCATGGAACTTGCAGGAGAGACTCTTTCACAATTTATGGACATTTAAGGGCTAAGGCAGTCTCTCCAATAACCTGGTTCCAAGGTGTATAAAGATGTACTTCTTCTTTGGCGATCACTCGTAGCCGAGTAAGATTGTCTTCCATAAACACGGTTTAAACAATGGGTCCGTAAGTGACTATGGGGGCCAATTCTGGATCCACACGTCCTTCCACTGTGGGGACATTGGTTCCTGGGCGGGAACTGATCACGGTGTGGATTTGCCAAGCCTTCCTTCCTCTTAGCACGTTTCTCCCTTGCGTCCTGAGATCGAGTTTCTTCAAAGCCCATGACACCTTTGGTAAAGGCTGTTCTCCAACTGGAGCGCTCACACATGCTAGTACCAACACCTAGAACTTCGCCCAGCTCCCAATTGGCATTCAGTGCAAATTCTGCAAGCAATAGGTTCTGTGCTGGTGGTCGTTCACCCCCACAAGGAACCTAGCTGCTATGTTTTGCACCGGCTGCAGCCCCCAGATCAACTCCAAGGGCAGCCCCACATGGAGCTCATTGCAATAACCCAGCCATGTATTCGATCTTGAATAGGCAGAAGAGCTACAGGAGAGGCTTGCAGCAAATCTGAATCGTCCAACTCCGAATGATCAAACCTGGAGAATCCGAATTTGGATATTGAGGTCAAGCTCTACAGGGCTAGGCTCTAAGCTTGTCTACCTGTGAGCATGTGCACTGTTGAACATGGTAAGAACCCCAATTTGCAATTTTAGTTCAGATTAAAGACAAAGGATGCATTCCACATACGCAACCCAAGCCATGCTATTTGGGTGATATGGATCTGTCAGGGGCTGTTAAAACAGAAAGAGGTTCTAAATTAATTCCATCCTGCTCCGCTTTGCAGTGTGCTCTCTACAGCTTAGGCACTTAATTGCTCACTAGCTCAATGTGTTGTGCACCCCCCCCAGCTCCATTTGCTGCTTTTTAAGGTGCCTCCCCCCCCCACAAAGTTACTTAGCTGCTTTTAGGTGTTGCCTGAGCTTCAGCTATGTGTTAATTACTACTGGGATGCAGTAATCAGCTTGTTGGGTTGTCAGCTTGTCAGAGAGCATGTTAATTTCATTTAGGCTTTGTTAATTTCACTCTCTCTGGTAATTTTCACTTTAGTCACCTCTGTGCATGAGGACCTGACAGCAGGGCCTGTCTTTAAGGAAAGCAGCCAAATAATCCTAGTGTATTTGGGGACAACCATCATTTGGAGGGGCTGCTAAATGGGCAGACATGTAAAGAGGAAGCTGGGCGTAGAAGATTCCTTTGGTGCCCATTCACCTGGAGGCCAGGTGTGCATCACCACGGAATATGTCCCCCCTCCCCTCCCGTCACAGATAAATACATTCTTTTCTTCTCGCCCGTAATAAGAATCCCATTTCCTGCAGAACGGTAAAATGAGATTCTTTCCATAAACATTTAGAGTTCTAAGTTTGCCATCTACTCCTGTAATGATATATCAGATCATTACACTTTGTGACACCCCACTGTAAGCAGAAGGCTGTAAAACACTATAATTTAGTGGGGTGGATCAAGTACCTGCATGCTTTAGCTATTCCGGGAGATGGTCTTGCTGCCAGTCTCCTGCCGCCACTGCCCCCCCCCCTCCTTTACACATGACACGATTACACAATCCTTGGGATGTGATAATAGGACCCAATACTCCCCTGGCTATTGTATTTAAAAGCTTCTCGTGCCTCCTGCGGAAATCGCGGGAAAGTGTTCTATTTAGAGACCATTCAGCTAGTTTGCTGTGCATGAAGAATCTCCCTTCTTTAGCTTCATTTCCATGGCTATTTACAGAGAAGTGGATCTTCCTTGGCAGGGTTTTTTTTTTTTACCTGTTTCCCCACACCTGAACCCCACCTGTGACATCACAGCAACTTCCACCAGACCTACTGGTATGTCATAATAATTATTTTTCATTTTCATTTTCTTTCTTTTTTTTTAAAAAAAAAGCAATAAAGGGAAGTGAAGAAAAATATAATAAAAAAAAGAGGGACTGAGAGAAAACACCGTGCCCTCTAACAACAACAAACGTTATACAGAGACAAAATTGCTCCTCAATTGAATGTCCCCCCCCCCCCGGAAGGTTCTTTTCTCTTTCTTTCATGCTGTGACTGCAGCACTTCAGGATTATTCTCTGGGGTGGGTGGGGAGTGTTCATAAAAGCTGTAAAAGCATTGAATCACTTTCACTGCCATCCTGACTACAGGCCCATTCGCAAGGAAATATATGCTAATGTTCGCGCCATCATTATTCAGAAGACCTCTGCAGGAGAGCCTTTGTGTGTCTACAAAGAAAAGATTCCCCAGTCACTCCTGTTTTGCTAAAAGTTCAATAATAGGCAGTCTTGGGCTCCTCCTACAAGGAGGAAAATTCTAAACTGGGCTGGGAGAAGAAGGGAGTGACACAGATCTCCTGGGAAAGAAGAGAGGAAGAAGCTTCCTCTCCAAGAAGACAAGGAGACAGGTCCACTGCCACAAGCCACCCTGCAGAGACACAAAGATGAGCCAGTCATTTTACTACTTATTTTATCACTTAATTTACAGTCTTCCACACATGCATCTCTAGGTGTTGTCTAGGGTTCTTATATAAACAGCTAAAAAAACCAGGTGGCGCTGTGGTTAAACCACTGAGCCTAGGGCTTGCTGATCAGAAGGTCGGCGGTTCGAATCCCTGTGACGGGGTGAGCTCCCGTTGCTTGGTCCCAGCTCCTGGCAACTAGCAGTTCGAAAGCACGTCAAAATGCAAGTAGATAAATAGGAATTGCTACAGCGGGAAGGTAAACGGCGTTTCCATGTGCTGCTCTGGTTCACCAGAAACGGCTTTGTCATGCTGGCCACATGACCTGGAAGCTATACGCCGGCTCCCTCGGCCAATAATGCGAGATGAGCGCGCAACCCCAGAGTCGGTCACGACTGGACCTAATGGTCAGGGGTCCCTTTACCTTTTACCTTTACACATGCATCTCTAGGTGATGTCCAGGGTTCTTATATAAACAGCTAAAAAAAAAACCCAGTTTAAAACAGCAAAAAAAGCAGAAAATTAATTAAACAACAACAATTATATATGGCCCATTCACCCAGCTGGGGAGGCCAGAAACAAAACAGGTCTTCTGTTGTTTCTGAAAAGTGTAGATAGTGATTGTCTCTTGTATTTCAGGAGGAATACTATCCCACGGAGCAGGGGAAGCCACTAATAATAATAAGAATAAGAATAAGAATACTTTTGTATTGTTTTTATGTGATGATGAAGAGGGGCTGAAGAAAAGGTGAGTTTGGAGCTAAGCAGGTTAGAGCATAAGGATTTTGGTTTGGAGTGAGAGTTAGGATATTTGATTAGAGGAACTGACTTCTTTTATTATTATTCATTCATTCATTCATTCATTCCCCGCCTTTTTCCCTGACAGGGACTCAAGGTGGCTTACAGATGAAAAATAAAAACATAGAAAAACATAGAAAAAACAACCATTAAAAAAACAATTTAACACTGATAGAATTAAACCATGCGAGACTGCTTATAAAAGCAGGTCCCTGAAACTGGAATTAGCTATCATTACATTCTGCCAGTGGGACCCAGGTGGCGCTATGGTTAAACCACTGAGCCTAGGGCTTGCTGATCAGAAGGTTGGCGGTTCGAATCCCTGTGACGGGGTGAGCTCCCGTTGCTTGGTCCCAGCTCCTGCCAACCTAGCAGTTCGAAAGCACGTCAAAGTGCAAGTAGATAAATAGGTACCGCTACAGTGGGAAGGTAAACGGCATTTCCGTGTGCTGCTCTGGTTCGCCAGAAGCGGCTTTGTCATGCTGGCCACATGACCTGGAAGCTGTACGCCGGCTCCATCGGCCAATAATGCGAGATGAGCGCACAACCCCAGAGTCGGTCACGACTGGACCTAATGGTCAGGGGTCCCTTTACCTTTACCTTTACCTTCTGCCATACAAATTCTGCATAAAGGCATACACATATTCTTTTATGATATGTGACTCTTGGTCCTCTTCTTTTTTATTATTCCTATCTCTTGCTGATATATTTTTGTTTAAAGAGAAAAAATGGTAGAGGAAATATCTATTGAAGGCTACTACCCATGATGGATGTGCTCTGCTTCCACAGTTGGAAGAAGCAGTGCTTCTGAATACCAGTTGCTGGAAACCACGGGAGGGGAGAGTGGCTCTTGTGTTCGAATCCTGCTTGTGGGTTTCCCACAGGCATCTGGGTGGCCCCCGTGAGAATAAGATGCTGGAGTAGAAGGGCCATTGCCTTGATCCAACAGGCTCTCCTATGTTCTTGTGAAGAATCCCAAACCTTCTGTTGCTCAGGTCTGCTATGTAAAGAGACATTCTTTCACAGGTAAGGCTTTTACAGCTTTTGTTAAATCTGAGACACATCCTGTTTTATTTGCGGGGTGGGAGAGGGGGCTCTCAAGTCCCAGCATCATGTTTTTAGCCTTCCTGGTGAGTTCTGGCACCTCTTTTTTCTAGGAAAATAGCATTGATTAACACTTTTTGCAATACACTAAAAGACAAGCTGATCTACACAAAGAATAAGGGAAAGAAAGAAAAGAAAATAGAAGAGATAGAAGAATATAGAATCTTCTCTCGCAAATAAACCTTAACTTTGGTCCCATACAGAGAAAGGTGTGTCCTGCCAGCTGTCACCTAGGGACACCCCTCTCTTCCCCCAGTCTCTCACCCTGAGAGATCTCTCCTTCCCTGTCTCTCACCAGGGTCCTTTATTCATTGGCATATTGATGATGTATGTCGTCTAAATTAAGTACAATTTAGCAAGTAGCTTGTCTGGTAAAACAACGTAACTTGATTTTAAGTGGTGCACTGATGTGTGGCTAATGAAATATGTACCCAAAAACGAATTTTAATAAAATCATGACCAAATAGTTCAACACAATCACGTTCTCCTTCCTTGAGTCAGGGAGTGAGGGGTGATTTCCATATTTTCACAAGTCGGTGTTGATTTTTATTTATTTATTTTTGAATTCCACGCAGAGGGACCCTTTCAAAAACAGAACCCTGTTAACTTGCCACAATAATTATCACATGATTTAAAAATAAAATAAAAATAAAAACCTAAATCCTGGAATTACCAATGCTAATATTATATGTGGGTGGGTGGGAGGGAAATTAATTAGAGAACTACCCAGACCCAATTCACAATGCTAGATCTTACCTTTAAAACCCTAGATGGTTGGGGCTTGGATACCTTGGGGATCATCAGCTCCCTCAGCTTAATGTCATACAATACTGTATGCTTTTGTAGAATCACAGAATTGTAGAGTTGGAAGGAACTGGAATCATCTAGTCCAACCCCCTGCAAAATCCAGGGCTCTAACTCACAACCCCCAGATTAAGAGGCTCATGACTGGATAGCTCAGTTGCTTAGAGCTTGGTGGTGGTAATGCCAAGGTTGCAAGTTCGATCCCCATATGGGGCAGCTGCATATTCCTGCATTGGAGGGGGTTGGACTAGATGATCCTCAGGGTCCCTTTCAGTTCTGTGATTCTATGCTCTACTAACTGAGCTATCCATCATGGGCAGAATCATGGCCCAGGATCAATTCCCGGCAGCATCTCCAGGTAGATAGAGCTGGGAATGTCTCCTACCTGAAACTCCAAAGAACTCAAAAACCTCTAAACTGCCAATATTGAGCTAGACGGACCAAGGGTCTGCCCATGTCTCATCTCATTCCCAACAGGAAAGTTGCTGGGGAGGAAGGATTAATTAGAGGAAGAAGCAGTGTCATTTAATAACAGGAGGAGGGCAGAAGAAGGAGGGAGAGAGGCAAAGATGACTCCCCCTACACAGACATAAACATACACAAAAGAATGTTGTGATCCTTCCAAGATAACTGCCCATCTCTCAGAGGGAATGTGATGTCTGGGGTAGGAGAGGACTGAGCAGCATGTCAAATGGCAGAGAAACAGACAAATGCTCTTGCTTTTCAAACAGATCCCCATGTAAAAGGCCTTCCCAAGAATGTCGTGGCTTGCAACAAGCTCATGATCACAGAAGCAAGCTGCTGCAGAGAGGCGTTTGTAATGTAATGTACCACCTGTGGGCTGCAAGAGCCCTTGAAAGATGGATTCAAAAACCCTGGGAGCTTCGGGACCCTCGCCTTTCATTCTTGCAAGGAAGAAGCAAGGCGAAGGAGTGAACACTTCTGCGGGGAGCAGCCGGCTCTCAGATCCCCCTTTCCGGGGCAAAAATATCTGTAGCAGGCATGGATGAGAGGAGAACTATCGATTCCCCCCTTTGCCTTTTGCTTCCGCTTGTGAAACAACAGCTTGGAGGTGTGTTTTCTCTGGCTTTCTCTGTACCTGTGAAAATGTCCAAAGTTTTTCCAGCCATCCCTAAGGATCAGCATGGTGGCAATAACCACGCTCCCCCTCCTCAAATGAGAGGACGCGTTTTCTCGGGGCCAGAAATCCTACTGCAGAAACACTGGGAGCTGTTGAAGTGTCTTCTCAATCCCTGTGGCATGTGCACGAAGCAAAACTTTGTGGGAAAGAGGTGCTCCTTGAAAAGGCTGCAACCTCCTTTGGCAATGTCCATGAACATTCCATCACCACCACCTCTGAGGACTACAGGAGAGTGAGCTACACTTGCGGATCTCGCTGGATCTTGCAATGTGCCTTAAGAAAGCGAGCCCAGGACGGGAGCCCTCAGATCCATTAGTCAAAGCTGGAACTAATCTGGTGCAGTAAATGACCAAGAGGAACCAGCTGAGTCTTTGCCTGCGATCACATACCCCTCAAATGTCCCGGTAAAAATGGAACATCCTGTTTGTTTTTACTCTTGAGACCACATCAGCCATTTTGGGCACCGTGATGTCATGCAATTTCAACCAAAAAATGTGCTTTTGGGGGCCGTGATCTTACATGGCATCTCAAATTGTGTGTTCTTGGGCACATAAAGCACTTTTTCAGGATGGGGTGGGATCACAGGACAAAATCATATGAGATCACTGACAGTGCCTAAACTGGCTGCCTCGCTCTCAAGAGTAAAAATGGGAAGGTAGCACCCCAGAAGATGGGCTCCTGGTTTTTCCCCTTCAACATGTTGGAGGGTATGTGATCAGCCTGTGATAGGCCATACAAAGACAAGACCTAGGCCAGAGTGACTGTTCATTAATCACAACAGGTTTGTTTGTTTTCCTGTAGTAGTCCCTCCTCATTTATGGGATACTCTCCACAGAGTGGCCCATCTGATACAAACTGTCTCATCATTTCAACACCAGGCAACACTGCTTTTGTTTTCCTGAGTATTTGGCTAGGGTTTTTTGTTTTTGGTAACCCTATGTTTTAATATGTTTATTTTTATCATGTGCCAGCTAGACTGGTGACTTGGAGTGGCCGCCAAGACCATATAACACCGGTCCTGAAAGACCTGCATTGGCTCACAGAATGTTTCCAAGCACAATTCAAAGTGTTGGTGCTGACCTTTAAAGCCCTAAATGGCCTTAGTCCAGTATACCTGAAGGAGCATCTCCACTTCCATCATTCAGCCTGGACACTGAGGTCCAGCTCCGAGGGCCGAGGGCCTTTTGGCAGCTTCTTCCCTGTGAGAAGTGAGGTTACAGGGACCCAGGCAGAGGTAGTGGCACCAGCCCTGTGGAATGCCCTCCCATCAGATGTCAAGGAAATAAACAAGTATCTGACTTTTAGAAAACATCTGAAGGCAGCCCTCTTTAGGGAAGTTTTTAATGTTTGATGTTCTATTGTGCTTTTAATTCTGTTGGGAGCCACCCAGAGTGGCTGGGTGGGGTAGAAATAAAATATCATCATCATCATCATCATCATCATCATCATCACATTTTATTCTTCTTGCAAATCTCTTCAGGACTTTTGTTGTGGAAGGTAAAGGTAAAGGGTAAAGGGACCCCTGACCATTAGGTCCAGTCATGACCGACTCTGGGGTTGCGCGCTCATCTTGCATTATTGGCCGAGGGAGCCAATGTATAGCTTCCAGGTCATGTGGCCAGCATGACAAAGCTGCTTCTGGCAAACCAGAGCAGCACATGGAAACGCCGTTTACCTTCACGCTGTAGCGGTTCCTATTTATCTACTTGCATTTTGATGTGCTTTTGAACTGCTAGGTTGGCAGGAGCTGGGACCAAGCAATGGGAGCTCACCCCGTCACAGGGATTCAAACCGCCGACCTTCTGATCAGCAAGCCCTAGGCTCAGTGGTTTAACCACAGCGCCACCTGCAACACATAAATCCAATAAAACGAACCTCTCAATTCCTTTTTTTAAAAATCCCATTCTTTCCCCCAAGAGTCAGGAGTGGTGTTTTGGCCCTGTAACAACTCCGTGCAAGAGCAACTTGCAAAAGTCTATCCATTGCTGGAGTCCCCATATCCATATCCAACATTTAAGCCAGCAACTAACCTACACTAACTCATCCTACCAGAAAACCTTTTACCATCACCAGCCTGGTCTAATTTGCTCCTTAGGCATTTGAGCATGTGGACTCTGCATCCCAGCCTTCTTGGAATTCTCAAGCTAGCAGAGTCAGGAGAAGGAAGCCCCCAGCCTATTGCACTATGTCTCTCACGGGGCCTCCCCCAAAGTCTAAGCACTTCCTCAGCCTGCTGCCCTCCGGCTGGCTTTGCTGGCTGGGGCTGATGAGAGCGCTGTTCAGAATATCGGGAGGGCATCAGGTTAGGCAAGGCTGAGCTAGATGAAGTTACCCAGCAGGTATTGATTTTTGTTTAACTTCTCATTTGTTAAAATGCTCCAGATAGAGATTAACTTTCTTTGCTGTGTATTTATTGTTTTGCCTGCCCTGAGATGGGAATAGAGAGGCACTTTGATAAATGGATGGAGAAATTTGTCTGGCTTTGACTCGGCAAGCAAAGTCAGAAGCAAGAAAAGGACAGTGCCCAGTATTGCAGGAGGAGTGGATGGATCTGTACGCAGCAAACAACAGCCAAAATAGGGGAACCCTGTTTTGCATATGCACACACAAATTGGGAACATTCAAGCATGCTCATTAGGCATCACCACCTTTTTCTCTGCCTAGGAATAAGTCAGAGACCCAGGGATGAGGCACTCACCTTCAGTTTTCATTTAAGGGCTCTCCTAGTCAAAAGGATGAAATCAGATGAATGTGAATAAACAGGACCCTGGATGAACAATGTAGGATGTAACATAAGCAGTCAAATATAACATTTCCTGTTTGCCAAGAGTGGACATGCAGGGGAATGTTGGTCCAGCCAGTTGAACTTCCTGTTACACCTGGTCTGGAACATCCTTCCTTTTCATGTGACCAGGTAGGTGGGCGTCACCCTTCCAGACCCCACACAAATGGTCCAGTCACGCAGCCACCTTCCTCTTTTGATGCCTTTTATTCTCTTCTACTGCATGTGGGATGAGTTCCCATATGGAATGAACTCAAACCCTCTTCTGTCACTCTAAGATAAAGCCTGCCTTCAGGGATCCAAATGTGAACTGAATGTGAGTAAACTTCTTATTACTTTTAAAAGAAGACTGTAGTGTGTTTATTCTTTTAGGAGGGAATCAAATGGGTCTTACCAGGAATAATAGAACTTAAGAGATTCTAACGAATCTGCATCTAGCTTCCTGCTGTGTAAAAGGGGGAATGTGCTCTGCTGTATGAATAAACTCACTAGCATGAGTTAGGAAGGATAATATTTAAGCAAGATATCCTCTCCTGCTACCCACAACATTCCCACAAACAATTCATTTGCTCTGGGTTACTTTCATTTCCCCTGTTCCCCTATAACATACAGCTTGGCCCATTTGCTTGAGCCATTGGGAGCTCTTTGCTCCACAAGCATCTTCTCCAGGGCTCCTTCATTCTCCTGTTGGCTCACTGTATTATGGATTCCATAAATTGACAGGCTTGGCGATGGTTATTCTGAAGGGAGGAGGCTTCAGCAACCTCCAGACTAGGCTACTGTAATGCGCTAAAATAGACCTGCCCTTGAAAAGTGCCTGAAAAAAATGTATTGGTCAAGAATACCACAACCAGGCTGTTCAGCTGGAGCATATAACTCATATACCATTTAATCTCCATTGGTTGGCTACCTGCTTGTTTTCAGATGGTAGTTCTTAACTTAATAAGCCTTAGATGGCTTAAGACCTGCACACCTTGAGGATTACAAGCTCCAATATGCCCCCTGCCATGCACTTGAGTCAATCAACACCAAGGGTCCTGTTCCGGGTCTCTCCTCCAATTGAGTGCAACGGATGAAGCATTGAGGGGCTCATTCAGGCATGGTGCTCTGATTCTGGAATGCTCCCTTCCCCACTTGAGAATCCCCACCTTGAAATTCACTTAGTCACCTGGTTAAATCAAGGGGGGATCGGAGCGGAGGGTGGTGCTGTGAGAAGCAGACTGCCACTGCATTTTTCCTGCGGCCATGCTGGGGAGGAGGTCATGCTCCACTTTTTTTGCTGATTGGTTTAGCATTTTTTCTGCTGCTACTGCTATATTTTCCTTCTGTTTGGGTTTTATTGATGTGTTGTTGTTAGCTGCCTTGAATTTCCTGAAGAGAAATTCCCTGAAGGTGGGGGAGAGAAACTTTAAAACTATGTAACCAAACAAACACAATCCGCATTAGGCTGGTGGCTAGTTCAGTACCCCTGGCATTGTGGTGCTTCGAAACTCACATTCTAATAATATCTGTATATCTATCTATCTATCTATCTATCTATCTATCTATCTATCTATCTATCTATCATCTATCTATCTTCAATAGATCATGGCCATTTTCTTGGGCATACAAGAGGGTTCATAGTGCCATTAAGAATTCACTACAAGTGAGCCCAGCCAATGTGTGATGGAAGTGAATAATAAAAACTGTTGTTCCCCCCAAAAGGAAGTTGTTCCCAAAACAATATTCCCAAGTGCCGTACCTCTAATATTTTGAAAGGCAACCAAGTCATTTCCTAAAGAAAGAAAGAGTAGCTTGAAAGGGCAATTAATAGCTTCCAGCTCTCTCTACACAAAAATTGAGATCTCCACCCACCCTAGCTCCCAGTGTAGCTGTCTCCCCTTTTTCTCTGCAGTGTCCCTGATCGCAGAACAGGTCCTGAGGCATAGGGCACTCCAGGAGACTTCAGATTTTCAAGCTGAGAATGGGGGCTTCCCCGTGACTCACTCAATCACAAAAGCAGCCGAGAAGAAAGCCCGAGAAAAAGACAGCGGCATCTCTTCTCCGCAATGGTTCATGCGTTGAAGTCAAATCATTAATATGCATTTCCGCATCGTACTGGAAGTCACTTGTGGAGAAAAGAGCTGTAGCTAATTGATTTGAGATGCATCTGCTGAGCCACACGACCCAGTCCGCGTGTCTAATGCATCACGGCAGGAAAGAGAGGAATTACTCTTGACACCAGGATTGTACTTCTGCCAAAAGATTCAATCCAATATGTGTTACTTCAGATACGGAGGGGGTGATACAGCGCTGATCCCCACTTGTGGGACCAGTGAAATGGTGAGCGCAAATGAGGGATGGATCGCAACTTCTGGATTCAAAGTGAAGACCAACTATTCCAAATTATTATCATTATTTGCAATTAATTTACATTTAGAAGCCTAAACTTAAGCATGCAATAAAAAGAGATATCTGGCATTCAGATGATAATTCTTAAATGCAACATCTGTGTATTTTGAATAGCCAAACTGAATGACAGCCATAACTACCCCACTTCTTTTTTTTCCAAAAGTTGATAGAGATACAGATAGAGGGACCCTTCTAAGTCAAACTCCTGCTTGGTGCAGGAAATTGAGAACCAGAAGATCCTCAATAAATGGCCGTCCAGCCTCTGCTCCAAGGACTCTGGCAAGGAAGAGGTCTGTTCCTTCCAGTACAAAGCAAACACTTTCCAGCAATATTAAGTGCCATCCCATTTAATTGCTTCGTTTTGTTTTTATAATGTGTCAGTTTATATATTCATACTGTCTGCCATTTCCTGTTGTTTCTAGTGTCTGGTTCCAGTATCTTTACAGTAACTAACATTTCCAGTTAAGTTGTAATGTTTTCCCCAGCTAGTTACAACATCTTTTATATTCTGTGTTGAGGGTCCATCAGAAATGCCACATCACACCTCAATAATCTATATCCACCCCTCCAACCAGATGTAACAGAGCCAATGTAATGTTGTGCTGAAGAAATGGAGCTGGGTTCAAATGTCCCCTCTGCCTTTGTACTGCCCGAATAATCATACTGAGCTATATTACAAGGCTGTGGCAAGAATGATCACAATGCTTTACATGCCCTAAGAAAAAGTAAGACATACATGTCTCTGTGTTTGTGTGTCGAGAGGTCTATAAGTTGCTACAAATATAGCTGACTATGCAATTTCCATCTCAGAATTACCAATGACTGGGGAACATCAGCAGTGGAAAGCTCTTGAACTCATGACCTGCTTCGACCATGGCGAGAAGCAGGATGGTTGGTGTGCAGAAGCAGGACTCATTGTATTATTAATTTGAGCAAAAGCTTCCTAAAGCACGTGAAGGAATGAGAAAGACAAGGATGACTGAACATGTGCAGAGTACCCTTTCCTCACCAATGACATACTCATGGCCCTTGTTTTACCAAGACCTTTCATCACGTTAAATTGGCCAGAATATTAAGAGCTATGCATAATTCCTATTAATTATTATTTCACTGCTGTTTTATTACGGGGGGGGGGATGATAAGTAGTAGTTTTTATAGAGCTATTCCTGTCATGGCACTTGACCATGGGCCTCTGTAATGCCCCAAAACAAAGAAGAGATATGGGCTGCTGCACTCAGAAACACCTCCTCCCGCACCTTCCCAGCCTGAGGATGTGGCCCTTCTCCCTTACTCCAAAGATGAGTCCCCAGCAACATCTCCCTCATCAAAGCCAGCAGTTACAGAACCAGGAAATGGCCCTTTACAAAGCACAGCCGGTTCCTCCAGGGAGGCAGGGCCAGCTGCAGAATGGGCCTCACCAGCCTTCAGAAGGCTCCAGCTCTCTGCTGAGGCAACAAGAGGAGGAAAACTGCAGCCAAAGATGCTCACTGGGAGCTCTCCGTGGTCCTGATAAGGTATGCCTCCAATTAAATCTGCTCTCCCAGCTCTACTTGACCTTATCTGATGTGACCTTACCTAAGTCAATCACTTCCCCTGTGCGCTCCAGGCCTCAGCAGTATTTCTGTGTATATGAAATTCAGCATTTGCTCGGCACAATCAGTTCCCCTCTGGGTATCTGGTGCAAGATGGCATTTTCCAATGCAGAAATGAGCCCCTTTCCTTTAGAACCGTGTTCCCCAAACTTGGATCTCCAGCTGTTTCTGGACTACAACTCCCATCATCCCTAGCTAGCAAGACCAGTGGTCAAGGATGATGGGAATTGTAGTCCAAAAGCAGTTTGAGACCCAAGTTTGCGAAACACTGCAAAGTAAGCATAGTCTTCTAGCCCTTTCTCCATCTAAAAGTTGGTCTTCCATTCCCCAGGAAAGTACCAGTTACTTGCTTCTGCTGCTGCTGCTTGCATGGACTGCTCTGTGAGCATGTTGTTTCTGTTTGGGCCCCCAGGCCCCCAAGCTGCTAGAAATTAGTGAGCTCCAAAGTGCCTCCTCTTTCTCCACCCCATCCCAAGCTGGCAACTTGCCTCTGTGTGATATAATGAATTGTTTTGACCTAGTCATTCTGTAAAGCACAGGTCATGCGAGAGAAATTGATACCGAACTAGCTCTGCAAAAATCTTTCGGTAACTATAAATTTTGTTGGCATCAGGAGCAGACCTCTTCACGGTGGGGTGAAGGAAGGGCACATTTTGGCTGCAGATAAGCTTTTAGGAGAGATTCATGGGGCTCGGCCCTGTCTGCTGAGAAGAGGAGAAGGCAGGCAGGCGGGACAGCAAGAAAACAAGGTGGTGTGTATCCGCCATCTGTGGAGATTATCTTTGGGATTGCCAGATAGAAGCTTCTGAGGAGGAGCTCTTGGGGTAACGCCACATGCATGAGAGGAAGATTAGCTGAGAGACAGCTTGAAATTGATTGGCGAGTGAACCTTTGATGTGTGTGCAGGGGGGTGGAGCGCCATTTCAAAACCCAGGATTTTGTTTCCCTCCCACCCTCTCTACTGCAAAATTACGCTGATAGTCTTGCAGTTGCAAAGGGAGATGTTTAAGATACTGGTTTTCATTTTTGCTTAAACAATGTCAGGCCAAAACCTCACCCTTCAATTTATGTTTCCAGGTGATGGCAAACTGATTGGCACCTGCCAGTCTTATGAGCACAGCCGTTCCAACTTTGGTAAGGTGGAAGGGAGCGAGTCCTGCCTGCCAAGGCTGTGTGTCAGAATCAATGCGAAGCCAACACATTTCAGCTTGGAGATGCTGCAGAACTTGAGCTTGCAGTTGTCTCTTGGTGGCATGGATGTTTATGGGGCACATAAAACATGGGCCTGCTCCAAGGAAAGGGGAGAAGACACCGTTACAGCATCTCCCAAACAAACATTCATCTTTCAGTTTTACTGTAACTTTTTTTAAAAAAATAAATCAATGCTTCTTGTAATAAAATTGCCATGTGAGGTCTGCACGGAAAGTGGTATACTGGTTAGAGTGCCAGATTTGGACCTGGGAGACCAAGGTTCAAATTCCAGTTCAGCCATGAAGTTCACTTTGAGCTAACCACTGCCTCTCAGCCCAACCCATCTCACAGGGTTGTAGTAGCGATTAAATGAGGAGAAGGAGCCCCTTGGAGAAAGGGGTGTGTGTGCGCGCACACACACACCTTAAATAAGCGAATAAATTGTGTTAATCCAGATGACCATGATCACTGCAATTACCACATCTCATCTTGGCCATTTGAACCTTGATGGAGGACTGATTCACACATACCTAACTCAGTCTCACTACACTTGGACTCTGGCAGCTGAATGGGTGAGCAGATTGTGTGAGATCATGACATGGAAAAGCAGTCCATATGAGGTGGTATAGAAAGTTTTCAAGTGGTGTTGGTGCACCACATGAAGATGGCACATTTGCACAAAGAGGGCATCGCCGAATGCTGCAGTCATCATGTGAGGATTGAGCATCCATGCATGGATCAGACCACCATTGTTTAATATCCTCAGCACAGTTGGAGAAGGAAACTTTTCAGCGATAGGGATGGAGTGAACATAGGAAGATCAGAACTACGGTAGGAAGCTGCTTATACAAAATCAGACCATTGGTTCATCTAGCTCACTGTTACCCACACTGACTGGCAGCAGCTTTCCAGGATAACAAGCAGGAGCCTCTCCCAGCCATAGCTGAAGATGCTTGGGATTGAAGCTGGAATCTTCTGCATGCAAAACATGGCTATTCCAAAGGCCTAATTCCATTGAATTTTAATTTCACTGGTGCTCCATTCTAGATCACTCCATCCTATTTTGTGCATTTTTTTTAAAAAAAAGAATGCTGACCACTGGATCTTTGTGAGGCTTCCACAGCAGGTCTCTCTCTCTCTCTCTCACTTTCTTTCTCTGTTCCAAAGCCTTGTGTGTGAGAGAGTGGGGGTGTTGTTGCAGGGAAGATGTCAGATGAACTCCTCTGGGTTGATCAGCTCAGCCAAGTGCCACGCTAGCAAGTTGCAAGTCAATTTCTTTCTTTCCCTTTTGTCCTCCCCCCCCAGCAGACTGAAATCACCAAAGAATATGCAAGGCATCTGTAGTCTTTGCTGGCCTCTGGCCGACCCATTATCTGAAGTGGATTTCTGCTTCCAGGCTCCAAGACAGCAGCACGGTGTTGATGCTGCTCCTGCTCTTTCTCCCTTCCTAGTGGCATTTTGCCCAGTGCCGGAAGCCCAGTGTGGATTTGAGAGCGGCAGACTTAATCCTGGAGTCCCTTTCTGAGCAGGCTCAGTGCCAGCTTCTCAAACAACCTGGAAAAGTGCCCTGCAGGTGGTTTGTTGCTTCATGGCTGGGAGGGAGGCTGGCTGGAAAACTCTGCAGAGTGTAGAACTCTGCAGAGTGTAGAACTCTGACTTTAGATGCAAGAACTTCCAGCCTTCATGGTTTCTAGTTCAGGGGGTGGGGTGAGGGAGACTCTGAAAATTCTCGGAACCCATAAGAAGAATCCTGCTGGTTCACAACATGAAAGGCCTGTTTCATCCAGCATGCAGTTGCTTCGCTTTATCTATAACTCTTCTTTCTTTCTTTCTTTCTTTCTTTCTTTCTTTCTTTCTTTCTTTCTTTCTTTCTTTCTTTCTTTCTTTCTTTCTTTCTTTTCCAAAGGTCCATCGGTGTCAAACTGAGATGGTTGCTGGCTGATGCAGACAAGGCAGTTTTACATGCACAAGCAATGGGAAAGGTATGGGCTGCATTTCCTGACCCCAGTGTTAACACCAAGGGGGACTTAAAATAATAATAGTAATAGTAATAATAATAATAATTTATTATTATTTATACCCCGCCCATCTGGCTGGGTTTCCCCAGCCACTCTGGGCGGCTTCCAACAGAAAAATAAAACACAGTGATCTATTAAACATTAAAAAGCCTCCCTGAACAGGGCTGCCTTCAGATGTCTTCTAAAAGTCTGGTAGTTGTTTTCCTCTTTGACATCTGATGGGAGGGCGTTCCACAGGGCAGGCGCCACCACCGAGAAGGCCCTCTGCCTAGTTCCCTGCAACTTGGCTTCTCGCAACGAGGGAACCACCAGAAGGCCCTCGGTGCTGGACCTCAGTGTCTGGGCAGAATGATGGAGGTGGAGACGCTCCTTCAGGTATACTGGACCGAGGCCATTTAGGGCTTTAAAGGTCAGCACCAACACTTTGAATTGTGCTCGGAATAATATGGAAAACTTTATGATTACAAGTTTCATCAACCTGCATTTATGTTAACTTCCTCTTTGACCAACTGTTTTATGCACAAATATTTTGCTTTGCGGCCTACATTGCAAAGGCCATAATGTTCCAGAAAGTTCAAATTTAAATGCTCCAAATGTGAACGGAATCAAATTTCTCCCCCACCCCTACTGAAGTGGGCAGTTTTCCAACATGCCAAACCAAGGTTCAAACCAAATCTTGTGGCTGGTGAATACTAGATATGACCCAATATAGCAAATTAGGCATATGGAAAGGGGTAACAGGAGTTAATTGTTTTCCTTGTGGCTTTGAACACACTGTCTGTAATATTGAGCAATGTCAAGGGGTTTTAGGGTAAGATTGGGACTGATAGTCTCTGTGTATTGGGAATTGTTACATCATTGTTGCTGGAGGTTCCTTCTAAAAAAGACCACTAGCATCAGCTAGAGACTGCTGTTATCCTAAGAGCAACACACGGTCTATTTGTTTTCATGCTTCTGCCAGCAGTCGCCAAGCATACATTTTTAAAACAAGGCAAAACCAGATTCAAGATGTTCAAGGAACATGAGATTGAAACCACGGAGAGAAGCAGCCTTGCCCTCCTTCTGATCAATCTTGTCAAAACACAATCATTCAATTCCTTATAAATAAAAAGAAGATGTGATTTAGAATGTCATCCTTTGGGTCTACATGCTGGATTCCTATAAATCAATCACTCCAGGTAAACTGCAGTTATTTAGAAGCCATCTGACAGCAGACAAGTTAAAACATAATTTTAAACGTATGCGCTACATGGCATTGTGATATAGAGCCTGTTGATCAACACACTCGGTTCCTTTGCATCGCAGATATCTGCTTCTTTTGCAAAGGTTCTGCCAGGCATTGACGCAGTGAGGTGTGGTCCCCGCCTTGGAACGGAAAGGTCTGTGTGAGGGTGGAAACACAGAGAGAGATTCTACATCTCAGAGGAAACTTTCAGGCAGACATAAATGGGCACAGTGTGTTTTCCCCTAATTATTCAGTTCTATACACACACCAAAAATGTGAGTGGTATTGTTTGAATTGCAGATTTAGCGAAAATAGAAATGGGTTTTATTTAGTTAAAATGTTTATAATCCTTTGGGACCCAGGTGGCGCTGTGGTTAAACCACTGAGCCTAGGGCTTGCTGATCAGAAGGTCGGCGGTTCGAATCCCTGTGACGGGGTGAGCTCCTGTTGCTTGG
Organism: Zootoca vivipara; assembly: GCF_963506605.1. Lineage (NCBI taxonomy): Eukaryota > Metazoa > Chordata > Lepidosauria > Squamata > Lacertidae > Zootoca > Zootoca vivipara. The sequence continues at coordinate 28,984,450 of NC_083290.1, forward strand.
TCCCAGCTCCTGCCAACCTAGCAGTTCGAAAGCACGTCAAAGTGCAAGTAGATAAATAGGAACCGCTACAGCGGGAAGGTAAACGGCGTTTCCATGTGCTGCTCTGGTCTGCCAGAAGCGGCTTTGTCATGCTGGCCACATGACCTGGAAGCTATACGCCGGCTCCCTCGGCCAATAATGCGAGATGAGCGCGCAACCCCAGAGTCGGTCACGACTGGACCTAATGGTCAGGGGTCCCTTTACCTTTACCTTTTTTTATAATCCTTACTCCCTCACTTCTCCTGCTATTATATATATATTCTATCTAAAGTCAGTATTGACACCTGCATCGTGCAGGCTAAATCTGCCTCCAGGACAGCATCACCTGTCCTCCACCTTTCATCATAGCCCTGCTAGGTTTTAGCTGAGAAAGAAGATGTACCCAACCAGTTCAACCTGGAGTTGCCACAGTAAGACCTGCCATTTTAGATCTTCAGCTCAGCTAGCAAATGCCTGTAATTGGGATAACTTGCTTTTCTTTTTCTTCCTTAACAAAATAGGTACACATAGCTGAGAATTTGTGCCAAAGCCTCTACTTTGAACAGCTACAGCCCAAATTAACTTGGAGGATGATAGCGAAGGGGTCGTCAGTTCTTCATGCACACAAATCTTGACCACGATGTATAATATCACAGGAAGAGAAACCAACATCATAGAATCCCACCTGAGTATCCAATAATGTGGTTCTGGGAACTCAGAATTTGCAGTACTTTGCCTTCACACCCGTAAACACAACTCAGGACAGCATAACTGTGGTGGACAAAGGTTATAGTTGTTTAAATATAACAGTATAGAACAGGCTTCCTCAAACTCGGCCCTCCAGATGTTTTTGGCCTACAACTCCCATGATCCCTAGCTAGCAGGACCAGTTGTCAGGGATGATGGTAACATCTGGAGGGCTGAATTTGAGGAAGCCTGGCATAGAAGATATGTAAACAACCAATTAAACAGGATTCCCTAAGAAGAGAGGGGTCAACTGCCTCTGATCTCCTGGGTACATTTACTAGTGCCACCTATGGCTCCATAGCAAAGGGTGGAAGGAATTACTCTTCCTTGCTATGAGAGCCTTGGGTATGTGAACCCGGCAAGCGAGCCATGGCTCCACCAGTCAGTGCCCCCCCATGTGTATGCCAAGCCTGAAGGGCACCCCCCGGGTGTAGGGTGACCAAAGAGTGTCCTTAACCCATTACAGTTTCAGGAATTCACTCCACAAGATCTTAATTTTTTTATTTCCTGCCCAGACCGAAGGGGAGGAGCCAATTTATAAACTCTGGCTTCTTCCCCTTCTTGATTGGTCCATTGGCCAGCACATGACTACCTGAGCTCCTCCCTGGGTCCAACCAACTTGACCCTTCTTCTTGGGGGAGTTGGGGGAAATTAACCTCCACTCGAGGGTGGGAACAGTATACACCTGCAAGATGGGGAAAGGTGCATACGTCAAAGGGAAGGTGCATTTCAAAAAACCAAGCAAGCCAAGCTGACAGGGTTGACAATGGACAGGGATTGGTTGGGATCTGTATTGGTTCTGAAGGTGCTTGTATTTAAAACAATTTGTTAGGCACCGTGATTTACTGCCAAGGTGGAAAATGGGGCAGAGTATTGATTCTCGTCCTTCTTTCTATTGCAAATGAGTGTAATGTTTTATAGTATGTCAGAATAATACCGGCAGCCACTTCATCAATGTCAAATGTTAAAAATGATTGGCTATTGTGATGTAGGAGATTAAATATGAAAGCTTGATGGGTATATAAAAATGAAAGGGTGATGATAAAAAGAGTTTTTATGTCCAAGTTGCTTCTCTCCTGACACTACCTGGGGAAGCCTTTAGAAGCGGTTATGCAATCAGTGCTGTTTCGCAGATTGGACAAATTCATGGAAGATAAGGTTATCAATGGTGAATGGTCATGGTGGCTAAATTTAATAATAATAATAATAATAATAATAATAATAATAATAATAATTTATTATTTATACCCCGCCCATCTGGTGTGGTTTCCCCAGCCACTCTGGGCGGCTTCCAACAAAAGATTAAAATACAATAATCTATTAAACATTAAAAGCTTCCCTAAATATATTACTGGCCTCTGAATGCCAGTTGGTGAGGATCGTGAGTGGGAGAGGGCCATTGCACTCATACACAGCTTGCAGGCTCTCCAGAAGAAGCATCTGGTTGGCCAATGAGGGGGAAAGGATGCTGGACTAGGTGGGCCCCCAGCGGTCAGTCTCTTATCAGGGATCCACAGTCTTGGATTTGCCTTTGCTCTGCTCCCGTTGCTTTAACCTCCCAGACTGAGACCTGATAGTTTTGAGTGGGGTGGTGTTTCCCACAAACAGATGTTGCTGATCCCACATTAGAATGTATTGCATGTGAGCTATAGTATGGCCTTTCCATCTAGGCCTAATTCCGTTGAATTTTAATTCCATTGGGGAAATTAATTTAAATTCCATTTAATTTAATTCTGCTCCATTATAGATTGTTCTAGCCTATTTTGCGCAATGTTTTAAGGTATGCTAACTCCTGGATCTTTGTGAGGTTTCCACAATAGCGCTCTCTCTCTCTTTCTCTCTCTCTCTGTGTGTGTGTGAGAGAGAGAGAGTTGCCATGACAACAGTCACCCTTGAGTATCACCCCCAGAACAGAATTTCACATCTCTGGTTGCTAACCTAGCCATCAGGGTGGTTTAGGTCCCCGAACCTCTGGCATGTTCTGGAGACACCACCAGGTCGAAACAGAGCACCCTGCCCAATGATCAGTTCTACCTCAGTGCTTGTGCCAGTGTGGTGAGCCAGTGTGGTGTAGTGGTTAAGAGCGGTAGACTTGTAATCTGGGGAACCGGGTTCGTGTCTCTGCTCCTCCACATGCAGCTGCTGGGTGACCTTGGGCTAGTCACACTTCTCTGAAGTCTCTCAGCCTCACTCACCTCACAGAGTGTTTGTTGTGGGGGAGGAAGGGAAAGGAGAATGTTAGCCACTTTGAGACTCCTTCGGGTAGTGATAAAGCGGGATATCAAATCCAAACTCTTCTTCTTCTTCTTGGTGCACCAGACTCTTAACCTGCCATCTCTGCTTCCTGGTCTGCAAGACTGTGGAGTCTTCAGATTCTTCTACTTCTCTCCTGCTGTTGGGATATCTCCCTCCTCTCGTGTGTGGCTTTTGTGGCGATTGGTTAAATGCTGTGCAAGTAAGCTTTGACGTCTAACAGTATTGTTGAAGACGGCAGAAGTTCCCAGCTCCGAGCAAATCAGAGTTGCTTGCAAGTGTCTCCCATTAAGCAAGGCCATCTTTGCAAGTCCTACTTGAAAACTTGGGAGGCAAGACAGGCCTTGTATCAAAGCCCCATATCAAACTCACCGCTGCTCGTGCAAGGACGTGTCTGTTGTAGAGAGTGGTGTGCACTCGAAATGCTGTCACCCAGGGCAGTTATCAAAGGGGGGATGTTTGACTGGGGGTATATTTTAAATGCTGATTTCTGGCTGAGTGGCAGCTTTCTGAGCTGGAAATGAAGTATGACTCCCACTTTCTCAGCTTTGCAGTTGTGCAAAAAAAGTTGGGGGGGGGGGAATACACACACAAACAGGTTTGGCACTGACACATCACCAGTAGACAGAAGATAAATCCCAAAGGGAACCTCTTGTAGCTCCTGCAGGGAGAGAGATCTCTCTTTGCTATTCAGTTTCCCCCTGGAGACTCTCGTTTCATTCACTACCCTTTGAACAACAGAGAGTGGAAACAAAAAACTTTTAAAACTTGTTTTATCCCTCTTAGTAGTTTTAATAAATTCCACACATGCTTCCTTAATGCTGGGTTTCAATTTTTTAAAAAAATACAGTACCAATAACTCTTGGGGGCCTTAGACTAATTATTTCCCTTTTAATTGTTGCAAGGAAGACTTTAAAAAAAATACAAGGCAGGACAAATGTTCTTTTAATTAGCCGAGGACTTTATTAGCTGGCACTAATTAAAGTATTTCTTCAAGTCTGAAAAATGTCTAGAATTATCCCATCTAGCATACTGTTGAGTCTCGAGTAATTTATTGACGAGAAGTTGATTCAAACATTTCATATGTTTCTCTCTCTCTGTGTGTCTCTTTTCTTCCTGCTAGAGATAGATGGACAGGAACAATTTGACAATGATTACTTACGGGTCCAGGCCCTAGGCACATACCTGCCAAGTTCCAGCCTGAGAAATAAGGGACTGGACCGGAAGTCGCGCTGCAGCCATTTTGGAACTGGGCAAAGCAGCATCAAAAGTCGCTTCTGAGCATGCTCCGCCCAGTTCCAAAATGGCCGCCGCGCCAAAATAAACCGGGAAAAAACAAAAAATATCCATTTTTTCGGCTGGGGACAGCTGGAAAAACGGGGGTTTCCTGGGGAATACGGGAGACTTGGCAGCTATGCCTAGGCAGAAGGTTTTTTTTAAAAAAGCAGAAGTTATTTTCAACTTAGGTAGGGTTGCCATATTTCAAAAAGTAAAAAACCAGGACCCCTGGTTTAGCTTTTCTTAGACAAACCCATATCCAGGACAAATCCCCCCCCCCCGATGTCAATTCTGACTTTGAAATCCCGGTAATATCTGGGAAACTCCAGACACCTGGCAGGTTTACAGACTATGAACCAGGAACCTGATCTGAGGATTAAGATTTACTTGGTGGCCCAGTAAATCTGCCACACAAAGGGGAGGGGATAATTGAGGAATGCATCCTCCTGGGCCTTCATGACTGGCCTTCCTTAGTGGAACTCACTACTGCTGCCTTGTAGTAGGTCTTATAGGACTTTCAATGTGAGGCTGTCCAGAATGCTGCCCAAGTAGTTCTGAAGAGCTTTAGTTGATGTTGTTAAGACAAAGCAATGTAGGATTCATTGAGGCCTATAAGAATTGCTGCTGCTGCTACCAGCCAGGAAGACTCCCCTGCTCAGCGCCTGAGGGCCCCAGTCCTGCCACTCACCACCTGGCCCAGGGCAGGGCCTGATGGGCTCCAGAAAGGACTGCTGCCGCCGCTTTTTTAAAAAAAATCCTGTTATTTTTTACCTATGTCATTTTATTAAGGCTGTATTCTTAGTTTTAGATTTAGATTCATGTGGAAATTGTTTTCCATTTGGTTGTGTATTTTTTGATGTGGTTTATGTATTGTTTGTGACTTTTGTAATTGTGCTAATGCTGTATTGTTTTAATATTCGATTGGGAGACGCCCAGAGTGGCTGGGGAGACTCAGCCAGATGGGCGGGGTACAAATAAATTATTATTATTATTTTATTTTTAAAAAACCTTAGATGAAGCTTTAAACTTTTGTTTGTGTGTAGGGTTGCCAGACTCAATAGAGGACAGGACTTCTGTGCCTTTAATTGCCCTGCTCTCTTTTGAGTCTGGAAACCTTAAAGAGAAACCAGCAGACCCTTTGCTTGGAAATTAAACAAAGGGTCTGCTGGTTTCTCTTTAAGGTTTCCAGACTCAAAAGAGAGCAGGGCAAATAAAGGCACAGAAGTCCTGTCCTCTATTGAGTCTGGCAACCCTATTTGTGTGTGTGTGCTTAACAACAAAAATCCAAAGCTTTCGAGTGCTCTGCAGACCTCTTACCAACCTCATGAGAAAAAACACAAGATAAAGAAAAAACAGATAGCTACTCTGTACCAAAGATTACATGAAGAGCAGCAGAGTGCTCTGTGGCTTTGGGGGGGCATGATTCTATTTGGAGCGATTCAACATCACGTTTCAACATGGAAAGCAGGACAAGACCCCTAAATCGGCCCTACAATGAGAAATATCATTAGGGGCAGGGGAATCAAAAGGCTTACCTGAACACCAACTTCACGCCCCTCCTTGTGTGGGCCTAGACTGGAGACACGGACTCCATGCCTTGGGTTAAATTAACCATTAATAAGGTTTTCAGACTGAGGTACAGAGACATCATTATTAATATTCTGAAATCGTACAAGGCAGGGCGAAAAGAAATTCAAAATGGACCCTTGCAATATTAAAATATTTTCTTCTAAATTGGACAAAAGGTTGCAAGGTTGACTGGAAACCAGGAATTTGTGCCCCTACCTTTTTCTTTTATGGAGCAAAACAAGACTCCTGCTCTTTACAACTGGGGGTTGGGGTGCGGGGCAAGCAATGGATCTTTGAGGAAAATAGGTGTGTGGGGTTGCGGGGTCACTGTTGCCTCCTCTGCTGATTCACCAATAAGCTGCCAGCTGCCGAGACCATCTCGGAACTGTCAACCTGAAAGGGCAAGCCTTCCACCATAGGACCCTGCATTGCACCCAGCAGCATTCCTGATTGCCCAGGATGCTTCATATGAGATGGCTATTCCTATCTCACCCTATCTTTCATTTGCCAGGGTGGAAGAGTGGCTCAGAGCATCAAAGGAACACTGGATTTGATCACTGTGCCACTCTTCTTGCTAAAAGCACTTCAAAGTGTTTCATGCCAAGCAGCCTCTGCAGTTGACAAAGGTTTTGCTGGCCACTGACTCATGCCGAGCAAAATCACTGTGCTCCTCTTTGGGTTTGGAAAGGGCTGCCTGCCCTCTGCGAGAGCCGCAGTTGAGGTTTGCACATACAGAAGAACCGAGTGGGTGGGAAAGAAGCTTCCTCTTCACGCCTCCTCCCTCCAGAGGGAGGAAGAGTCCCAGCGGTTTCTTTTGACGAGCAACTAGGTCACTGAGACTTATTTGTAGCTCACTTCCAACGACCTCATTCAGATTTGCACACGAAAAAGGCCAAGGCCCTTGGAGTCTCCTTGCAGCTGCAGATTTCCCCCCAATCAGTGTTCCCAGAACATTTTCCACCCATAAAACAGGTAGAATTGTGTGTACCATTCCACTCACTGCTGCATTTCCAGTTCTGCAAACTTCCCTAGGGTTGCCATACGTCCTCTTTTTCCAGGACACATCTTCTTTTTCAGGGGTAAAATTTCAGTCCAGGTAGATTTCTCTCTGAATGAGACATAGACATAACTAGTGGTTGATGACTTCCTCTTCTCTTCTCTTCTCTTCTCTTCTCTTCTCTTCTCTTCTCTTCTCTTCTCTTCTCTTCTCTTCTCTTCTCCTGTCCCCCCCCCCCAACTCAGCAATATATCACAGCTTCTATACAGCCTACATATAGTAGGGGTATTTAAAATGAGAGTCGTCATAGCGTCCTCTTTTTTGCTCTTCAAAATATGGCAACCCTATGTAAAGGAAGAACCCTGAAGCTAGATCAGTCCAACAACCCACCCAGCATCCTGTTCTCACAGTGACCAACCAAATGCCCTTATGGGATGTCCCCAAGAAAGATCTGAGCACAAGAGCAGTATGCTCCCTCAACATGATTCCCAGTGACTGGCATTCTGAGACATAATACTTTAGACAGTAGAGGTCATTTGGGCTAGTAAACTTTTCTGCCACACAATTATTAAAGACTCAGGAGCCACAGGAGGACACAATGGCATGGCAATCCTACAGAAACAAGGGGCTTTTCTTCAAAATCCATATTAAGCTTTCCAGGGGTGTAGGAAGATAGGGGCGGTGGGGGTGGGCCGCCCCGAGTGGCGGGCTCCAAGGGGCGCCATCGCATGCGCCCGCCCCGCTCCCAAAACGCGCCCCTGCCCCCGAAATGTGTGCCACGCCCCTCCGGGAGGCACGCCCCACTCCCAGAATGTGTCCCACGCCCCTCCGGGAGGCGCGCCCCACCCCCAGAACAGGTGCCAGCCCCGCCCCCGGTGCTGGAGCATGAAGCTCCGCCACTGCACCTTTCCTCGGGATACTTGCTGATTAATTTGTGTCATGGTGAGCCCTGCAAAGATACCTTAGCGTGGCTGGCCAGAGGGGGGAAAGGAATGGGTTGAAGAGTGCAGAACTGGCTGCTGGGGAGATTTCAGTAATTTGGGAAGTGGATCGGCGTTTGGGGAGGGGCCCATGGCAGAGCCAGCTGACTTGTCTCTGGTGCCACCTCCTGTCAGTGAAATGCTCCCTGCAGGTATGGAGATGCCTGAGTTTAGAACAGAAAGTAAGCCAGTCATGTCAGCTCCATGGCTGTGTCTGTGTAAGCAGACACAGTAGGCGCTGCCTACTCATAGGCATGCATTCTTGCTTGCCCAGCCCCATGTGTGGGAATGTTCAGGGTGGCAGGAGAGGATATGTTGTTTATTAATGTCCTTCCTAACTTGCGCTAGCAAGTTCCTTTACTTAGCAGAGTTTACATTCCCCTTCTCACGCACAGCAGAAATCTGGTTGCAGGCTCGTTAGAACCTCTTACTACAGTCAAACCTCTTCTTACATCCGTCTCTGCTTGCGTCCATTTCGCCCAACGTCCGCAGCAAACCCGGAAGTAACCAGCAAGTTTGATGCTGTTTGCGCGTGCGCAGGAGAGGCGATCACCATTTGCACATGCGCAGAAGCGGACAATCACCGCCCACGCCTGCGCACAACAGCGCCTCTCCCAGTGACCCGTTTTGACCTCCGGATGGACCTCCGGAACGGATTATGGTTGCAGGTAGAGGTTCCACTGTATTTTGCAATTCAATCTCCCTTAGACTGAATTGTATGTTCCTGGTAAGATCCCCTTTAAATGCCTCCTTAAAAAAAGACACCACAGTCTTATTCATAAGCAATAAAAAGAAAGTTTACTCATGATCAGGCAGAGCACAGTGTGATCGCTGAAGGCAGGCTTTAGGCTTAAAGTTACAAACTTATACTAACAGGTTTATCCCATAAGGGAGATGACCTGGGGGACTGACTTGGCTGGCAGCCAGTAGTTCATTCCAGGAAGTTCACAGGACGAGAGGAAGATGGAAATGAGAGAGAGAGAGGCAGTATGCCTTGGCCTTTTACCAGGTCTGCAAAGGTCACGCCCACCCGCTAGACACATGCAAGGAAGGATGCTCCAGGCCAGGAGGAACAGGAAGTTTCGACTGGCTGGACCAAATATTCTCTTGCATGTCCACTCTAGGAAAACAAGGAATGTTGTATTTGACTGCTTCTAGTGGATTAAATCCTATACCGTGTCCCAGGAAAATGTGGAAACTCCTTGTAGCTTCCCCCCCCCCCGAAGTAAAAAAAAAACCCCACAATTTGTGAGATTATTATGGCCACAGAGTGCAAACAAGCTTGCCCAAAACTCTAAAGATTTTTGGCTGTTTCACAAATGCAAAACATTTGATTACTATACAGTAGATGACTGGAAGCTGAATGTGTGAGCTGAGTCCTTTGAAGAATGTGTCATTCTGAGTTGACATGAAAATCCTCTCCTTATATATTTCTTTATTTTAATATCTTGTTAGAAGCCGCCCAGAGTGGCTGGGGGAACCCAGCCAGATGGGCGGGGTATAAATAAAAATATATTAATTATTATTATTATTATTATTATTATTATTATTATTATTATTATTACTGCAATGGCCCATTCACACAAGCAGCTCATCCATGGCTGCTGCTGCCATCCAGGGAGCTACTCCAGTCGATGGAGAGACTGCCTTGTTGCAAATGATGGAGAGCAGAATCCTGGTCTCTCAGGTCTCCAGCACATCAACCAAATTACTTTTCCAGAACGGAAAATGGGAACCGTAGATCTGATACCTGAACGATTATATGCCTCCTTCCTCTGCTTGGCTTTCACCCTCCTAATTGGCATTGCTTTGTGCTTTTCGTCAATGGGTTGGAAGACGCCATCGGTCTCTTTTCTCTTTCTTTTTCTCTCTCTCAAACACTTTTCTTTAAAATGAGCTGAGCAAGGCCCTTGAAGCATCTGCTCGCTTTGGAGGTTAAAAAGGGGGGGGGGGATTTGACAGCTATGCTAATGCTCCACTCTTTAGAATGGGGAGGATGACATGAAAGGGTCCTGGTTCAAGGCACAACTTGGTGTCGGAGCAATTTAATGAGGTGTGACACGGATCTTGACCTTTGTAAGGGGAGCGTGATAAAGGGGAGCATTGCCAGCTGCCCTGGACATTCAGCTTGACATCAAGAGAGCTTGCCAATGTCACTGAGGGGCCTGGTCATACCAGCCACAAACACCATTCTGAATTTATTTATTTTTAAAAAAATTCTCAGGATAAGGGACTTGGCGGGATGAAAGCCTCAACATACACAGCTCCCGAACATACCTACAAAATGAATCTCATGCTCGATTTTCCCTTCTATGTTATCCTGGGGAACATGAACAACAGCATGTTGACCTTCAGGTCAAGAGGACCTGTACAAAATGGATTTGTTTTGTTTTCAAATGTTTTTTTATGGCTTTACATAGTTTTTAAATGTGTTAAATGTGCTTGATTTTTATTCTACTGTGTGCGTGTCGAGGTTCCAAGACATCCCCCCAATAACTCACATTTCACACAATATTTCAAGTTTAAGGTTTTTGGCATTAATTTGGCCACAACTTTATTTAAATACAACTGAATGTGAGTGGTTGCTTAGGCATTGGTTCTTGCCATCTGTCCCCCACCTGGGACAGATCTGACTCCCACTAGCCTAGTAGGGGAGCCAGTAGGTAAGCACCCTCTGGGAGAGATCGGGGCAGGGGCCCACGCCCTTGACCTCATCCCTCAGATGCTCCCCAAGGCTAATGCGCAGCCCTGGCTCCTAACGGGGATAAACAGACAAACATGTAGAGCCCCAGGATTCCTTTAGAGGAATACCCCTAAAGGCAGCAGCAACCATGAGGGCAGGCCCAACCAAAATCCGTACCCCTCCACCATCCAATTTTAACCAGTGCCTAACTGCCAACCTTACAAGTTGTGACTTATTGCAGCGTAGTAGGCAAAAACCACCTGGCACCAGCCAATCAGCCAAGTGGCAAAATTCCTACCAGGTCCCGGATGCAAAACAGGCGACCCCATGAGAGGCGCAGCAAGGTCAATGCAAGAACGCCTAAAATTAGAGGAGGGCGGGCGGGAGATTCGTTGCGAGCAGCAAAAGTAGAACTGAAAGCTGCTCGCTAAGCCTATATAGGGTAAGGCTGTCAATCAATCATTTGCTACATGCAAATTTCCCCAGCAACAGCACACCCACCAATCACACATGTGGCCATCCAAACTGACCCGCCTCTCCAACCCTGGGATGCCTTGTTAACCCTTCTGCAATCCATGTTCTCCTCTATGGGGAGAACCTGCTTTTCAGATTATTATTTTTATTAAAGATTTTCTTGATTTACAAAAGTATGTGCAATGTCTCTCGTAACATTTTTACAGATCAGTTTCATTTGTTGAGACATTGGGAAGAAAGGGGGAAAAGAGGCAGATGGGGGAAAGATGGGTGGGGTTGGGGTTGGGTGACGATGTTTCTATTTTACTTAATGTATGTGGGATTTTTTTGTCAGCATTGCTTATGCAGGTTCTCTGCTGTTCCCTTGTGTTCCTTTGGCAGTGAGAGATGTTGGAGTTGGCCTAGGGTATGATTGTTCATTTGTGATTGGCTGTGGTGGTCTTTGTTTCCTGTGTGAGTAGGGGTGGGTGGGTGTTTTGGATCAGGTTAGCCATATTGATTTGTATGCTGTTGGTGGATTTTTGTCATTGTCTTGTTGGGCTGTGTATGTGATAAAGGGGAGCCATACCGGGGTGAAGCCGTCTTCTTCTATTTGTCCCCATGTCAGTTTCAGCTTATTGGTTAATTTTTCTAGTAAGGCTGTTTCCCATACTATTTGGTACCATTGGTCCATGCTTACTCCTGACAGGTCTCTCCAGCGATTTGTGAACATCTCCATGTTGAAGATGGTCAGGTTACAGCAAGCCAAAAAGCACATGGCGACTTAGCCAGGCATCCCCAAACTTCGGCCCTTCAGATGTTTTGCACTACAATTCCCATCTTTCCCGACCACTGGTCCTGTTAGCTAGGGATCATGGGAGTTGTAGGCCAAAACATCTGGAGGGCTGCAGTTTGGGGATGCCTGGACTTAGCTAAAGAACCTGACTGTGGCTATTTATAACTTCCTGATTCCTTGGAATCTCTCGCTGCTCAGATATTGGGGTGGTGTGTGGCAATATTCTCTAAGGAGCTGGCTTTATTTGTGGTTGCGATGGCTGGTTGTTCTGGAAGGGCACATCTGGTATGTCAACCGAGAACTGGTAAAGCAAACTGTTTACTCTAAGTGTGTTGGAGAAACTTACACAATATCAATGAGTGCCCCCGAGGTCAATTTCAAGTAGACTCATATTTTTTTTTGAAACCTGGAAAAGTTGATTTTATTCATGAACAGGACTGCCATAGGCAGACACTTTCCGTCCCCAGTATGAACATGTTTGGAAGTCTCAAAGGAAATAGTTGCGCTCTGACAATTCCATACACAGAATACTTCCTGGCGACTTGTAGTCTACTCTGTGAACATGATACCTGTTGTCATATGCTCTTGATGCGTCTGTTATGATGTATCAAACTTTTGACATTCTTCTAGGTGTTGCCAAATGAACAAAACAGGCTGCTCTCCACCAGAATGGGTTGCCATTAAGTTAAAACATTTCCATTTAATTTCATGCTCTCTCTTCTTCCTCCATTTATCATCTTATTTAGTTGTTTATTTACATCCCACCATTTTCTCCAAGGAGCTCAATGGGGTGTACATGAGTCTCCGCCTGCTCCTCCCAACAACCCTGCGAGGTAGGCCAGTGACTGGCCCAGAGTCACCCAGTGGTCATCATGCCCAAGAGCAGGTTTTAACCCTGGTCTCCCAGGTCTTAGTCCAACAGTCTATAACTGGTACACTACACTGGCTTGCATAAGGTGATCTGTGTTATTGCCAGGAGGAGACAGACAGACAGACAGGCAGGGAGGCAGGGAGGGAAGCAGACAGATGGTGTTCCACCAGGCTGACATTTCCCTGCTTTCCTCATTTAACACCTCCTCCTCCCCCCTTCTTTTTATGACTGCCTGGGTTTGCTTTGTTTCATTAGGGAATTTCTCCCTTCTCACACATTTCTTCTTTTATAATAGGACATTTTCCTCTAGACAAAGCTGGTGATTTCCACCCCCCCCCAGTTAAAATAATGTGTGGATTTAAAGCATTTAGAAAGTTTAAGGATCCCACTGATGGGCATATAAATCTGCCTTCATTCCCGCCAGAGTCCTTGTGTCAAACTGAACTCTTCCCCCCCCCCCACTGTCTCCGGCTAGAAAGACAAAAGGGAGAGAAGAAAAGGGAGAGAGGGTGGCATATTTTTAACTCGTTTAAAAGTCGAAAGAACCCAAACTGTCAATTCTCTAAGTAATTTATTAGCATCTGCTCACACTTCCCCAGTGCGTTATGTGCCTAATGCCAGTGTTAGACAGTACATGCAATTCTTCAAGCATGTACCAGTTTAATAGAAAATAAAGTGGTGGTTGATTTGGTTCATTGTTATTTACTACATAAAAATCAGACTCTGCTCAGACATTGGAATAAATGCATTGTGGCAGTTTCCAGTAATGCATCTGTGCGTTACCCCTCCCCCTTCCAAGAAAGGACTGATAATACGGGGAAGTCTATTACCCGAGTGCCGTGCGGTCTGAGATTGACCATGCCATGGCATCCTGGGGGAAGAGGGACATAGTTCAGTGGCATGCAGATGGTCACAGGTTCAACTCCCAGCATCCCTTCATCCCCCCATATCTCAAACAACAGGGCTGATCACGATCCTGAAAAGTCACAAGCTACTCGATGGATATTCTCAAAGAGCTTAGTATGAAGATTGAGGTGCCTTCTAAAGGTCTGGTAATTGTTGTTCTCTTTGAACTCTGGTGGGAGGGCATTCCACAGGGTGGGTGCCACTACTGAGAAGGCCCTCTGCCTGGTTCCCTGTAACTTGGCTTCTCGTAGCGAGGGAACTACCAGAAGGCCCTCGGCACTGGACCTCAGTGTCCGGGCAGAACGATGTGGGTGGAGACGCTCCTTCAGGTATACTTTGTATTAGAGGTGAGGAGGGGCAAAGCTCAGCTGTACAACACATGCATTGCATGTTCAAGGTGCTGTCTTCAAGTCCTGAACATCTCCCACCAAAAAGGGAGCTTAGATGACGGAGGTAGCAGAGCTTGGAGAGGTGCTGTTGGTCATGGAAAGAAACACAGACACAAAGCCTAGCATAAGGCAGCTCTATATAGCTGGTCCATGGAGGGCTCACACAATGGTGAGGGCCAGTATGATCTCATAGATGAGAAGGTGTTAGGCTTGGTGCCCCAAGATCAGACACCTCCTCAGCCAGGGATTTACCACCTCTCAACCTCAGTTTTCCCATCTGTAAACAGGGCAAAAACAAGATTCGGTCACAGCTTTCTCACCCCAGTTCACTGACTTAGGACCAAACTAGGAAAGAGAGAAGATGTTAAATGGGAAAGAAATAGGATGCTGAAAAAGAAAAGGGCTTCTTACTGATGTTGCACCCTTAAATAATATTATTATCTTTCTCATCAGTCCAACAGTGGCAGCAAAGAGTCTTGGGTCACCTCAAAGACTGAACAGATTTATTACGGCATCTGTTTCCATGGACTAGAGTCCCCTTCATCAGCCAAAGGATAACAATCAAGTTGTCTCCAATGTAGGGCTAAGTTAAACTCATGCAGTGAAATATTTGTTGCACCAGCAAGATGTTGTTGCATAAGGGGAAACATAAAAGATGGTTGTGCAATGGATTGCACAACTCTTGCATTAGTGAACATTGGGTTCGGCCCATAAAGACAAGTATGTTTGCCCCAGGAATGGATAAAGTGAATAGAAAAAAAGTTTTTCTCCCTCTCTCAAGGGATACTGGTCCCTTTCTCCTCTGGTCATCAAGGGACATTGGGGTTCCTAATTGCCATGCAGTCATCCTCTGCCACTATGCAGTGGGGAGAGAGAAGTGGCTATCTGCAGCTTTACACATTGTACCTCCCAAATGTCCTTTTTGAATGCCCCTAAACATCTTCAGAACCTCATTTCTCCTAGTCTTGTTCTGTGGGGGCCTCTCTCCTTCCTTCTCTTCGCAAAGTTGTTCCCTTACATAAGATCACGTAACAAATCAAAGAAGGGACAGGACCTATTGTTTGGAAAGAAGAAAGGGGGGAAAGTAATCAAGAAAGCCAGACATTTTAAAAGGAGCAGAATTATTTCTCCAATAAAAAGAACATTCTTTTCTTTTCTTTCTTTCTTTTTTTTTATAAAAAAATAAACCTAACATGCCTTATCGCTACCGAGAACAAGGCTCTGTGCAAATGTGTGTGGGCTGGTGAGTGACACACAGGTTGTTTTGAATAGACATATGACATTGTCAAAGAACCTGCTATTGTGTTAGCAAAAGGCACTCACAACACTGCATAGAAATCAGGCTCTCGTGTCACCCTGAGATGAAGCAAAAACTGCGCTGATTTCCACCCCTTCAGGAAATGTCACCAGAATAAGACCTTTAGTACCAAATAAAGCTCAGCTCTAAAAGAGAGGGAGGAGAAAAGGGCAAAAAAATCAAAGCTTCTAGGTGAAGAAAGTATGGGAACATTTTGTAAAATCATCCCTTTGCATTTATTTGACCTTATCTCTGATCCATTTGAAAAGCACTGGCAGGACTGTGCAAACTTAGCAGATATTAGCCCATCCTCCTGCAACGATCCATTGGCTGCTGTCAATGATTCCTTGAGATCGTGGAATGCTCCTGAACATTTGAACCACTCAGGCACACGTGTCAGCTACAGAATGTTGACAGTCAGTCAGTGCAGGGAAGTGAAAGATCAGCTCGGCTGGGGAAAACTTTACATGGGGTCTAGGAGGAAGTGTGCACTAGAGGAGTGAAGAGGGAACAGAGAGATGAGCCGCTGAGCAGGGAACAGAGAGATGAGCTGCTGAGCAGGCATGTAACTGAGACCTTTGAAGATTTCGGTGGTAAGAGAAAAGGGCTCCGAATCAGGCTGAATGCTACCAGAGGAGAGAGCTTTTGCTACCTGTCTGTCACTTATCATATAGGCCAGACAATGTTTCACTTACACATCTGACTGACCCTGCCTCCTGTCCAAGCTCTTTCCAGACAGGTTGCTTTCTGATACCAAGTTCAGAGGAAGTACCACTTTTCTCAGTGCTAGTTATTACTCCATTGTTTTTGGAATTTTGATAAGACGTCGTTTTACTATGTTATTGTTATAACAAACAGGTTTTTAAATGGCCCTTTTTTACATCGTTTCACTGCATTTGCTTTTTGTCAAGCTTTGTGATAAAGTGCCTTGAACATCATGCATTTTGAAAAGCTTTGGACAAATCAAGTATCTACAACTATGATCATCCCTGGGGAGAATTAGGGAGCTATTGAGGAACATTGGAAGCTGCTTGATGCTGAGTCAGGCCACTGGACCATGTAGTCTCCACCTTGGCTGGCGGTAATGACTCTCCAGGGTTTCAGGTGGGGAGTCTTCTTTCCCAACCCTACCTGGAGATGCCATTGGGGATTAGACCAGGAGCCCTCTGGATGCAAAACAGGTGCTCTGTCCCTGAGTTAAAGCCCTTCCCTAATGGGGAAAGGGGTCGGAGGAGTCCAAGAATGAAATTAATGAGAAAAGAGGCTGCAGTGCAAGCCTTTACGGGGTGCAGCTGCCTGCAGATTGCATGCATCTTGCAAAATGACAGGGGTTATTATTTGTTTAGAGCAGTCAGCCAAGAATGGCGAAGAGTTCTGCAAATGCTACATATACGGGGATGGAATGAACCTTGGGAAGGTGAACAATCGGGATTTGATTTTGCTACAAAGTCCCGAAGCTTGAGCTGCAGTAAAACGGGATCTTTTGGGACATCACATGGTTGCCACCCAAACTCCCCCCCACCTCAGTCAGAGGTTGATGGGTGGTCCTGTCCCCTCCTGTCAAAAGAAACAAGGCACTCAGATCCATTGTGCACCCCAATTGTTATTCCATCCTGCCTAATAGCATTTTTGACAGCTCGGTGAAAGCACAAAATTATTATTTTCCCTTCTTTAATAGTAACAAAAAGGAGAGAGATTGCATATGTTCTCGCAGGCCTCCTTTTATGTTCAGTGCTTTTTAATTAGGCTTCCATAAAATAGTTATAAGTGTGAATCATATATTCATTGTGCTTTTGATAGTTAATCTTACACACTGGCTCGCGTTTTTGACTAGGGAGTTGTTATTTATCTTCTCTTCTCAACCCCTCCTCCACCTTTTCTTTTCTTTTGGCAATGCAAGAATCGCTGCATGAGCGAAGAAATGAAAAAGAAAAAACCGCTGTGCTTTCCTCACAAAGAAAACAGACAAGCAGAGCTGCTGATGGGACAGCTCTAACAGGTTGGGCTCTCTCAACTAGGCATCCCGGACGAATCCCATCTTTGCAAACTCCAGGTTGCGAAGGATTCGGGATCCCTTCAATGAGACACAGAGTGAAATGTTTGGATCTGGTGGGTTTTCCCTGGCTTGAGAGAACATAAGAACAAGAGAAGAGCCTGCTGGATCAGGCCAAAGGGGCCCATCTAGGCCAGCATCCTGGTCTCACAGGGGCAAACCCAATGCCTGTGGGAAACCTACAAGCGGGAGCCGAGCACAAGAGCACTCTCTCCTCTTGTGCTTTCCAACAACTGGTATTCAGAAACCTTACTGTCTCCAACTGTAGAGGCAGAGCACAGCCATCACGGCTAGTAGCCGCCAATAGCTTTATCCTCCTTGAATTTGTCCAATCCTCTTTTAAAGCCATCTACGTTGGTGGCCATCCCTGCCCCATAGGGGTGGGAAGCACCGGGGGGGGGGGGCGTCCAGAGTCTGCCTGCCTCCTCCCACTCAGCCGCCCTACACCTGGGGGGGAGCAGCGGGTGGACTGTTTGGGCAGTGCAGAGCCTGCGCGCTAAAGCCACTGTGTCTCTCGGGCATGCTGCAGGTCCCCGCGGTGAGTGCCGCCCAGCATTTTGTCACCCTCCCCCTCAGTGGTGACACCCGGGGCAGCCCACACCTACCACACACCCCTTCCTCTGCCCCTGCCTGCACCTGCCAACATTCAGCCTTATACTGGATGTCCATGATGTCTACTGTTCCGAGAGAGGAAGAAAAACCTCTCTATCCACTTTCTCTATGGCATCTATAATCATATGCACCTCTATCATGTCACCTTTTACTCACCCTTTCTCTAAACCAGACATAGGAAAACTCGGCACTCCAGCTGTTTTGGAACTACAACTCCCATCATCCCTGACTACTGGTTCTGTTAGCTAGGGATGATGGGAGTTGTAGTCCCAAAACAGCTGGAGAGCCAAGTTTGCCTATGCCTGCTCTAAACCAGGCATCCCCAAACTGTGGCCCTCCAGATGATTTGGGCCTACAACTCCCATGATCCCTAGCTAATAGGACTAGTGGTCAGGGAAGATGGGGATTGTAGTCCAAAACATCTGGAGGGCTGAAGTTTGGGGATGCCTGCTCTAAATGAAAAAAAGCCCCAAATGTTGCAACATTTCCTTATAAGGGAGTTGCTCCATCCTCTTCACCATTTTGGTTTCCCTTTTCTGAAACTTTTCCAACTCTACGATATCCTTTTTGAGGTGAGGTGGCCAGGGAGGCTGGCTTTAGCTGTCCTGGAAGGTGACTGCTGTTGGCAAACCAAGTTGATGGACTATGCCGAAATGGCAAAATTAACTGGGAAGCTCAGAAATCAAGAAGACAAGAACTTTAATAAGGAATGGGAAAAGTTTATAATTTATTTACGAGACCACTGTAAGCAGGTTAAAACAGTAGCAGGATTTTAACCACACCTGTAAAGTAATGGAAAGTATGGATAATTTAGAAGGATAAAAAAATTGAATAAGTATTGATATGCAGTTGTAAATAATATCATTAGGACCCATGGAAGGGATGGGGGCAAGTCAGGAGATTCAGAGTAAACTCAGTATTTGGATTCGGAACTGTTTTTGGTTGTATGTTTATACTTTTAAAAAATCAAATAAAAAAATTCTATAATAAAAAAGGAAGGTGGTTGCTATTCAGATTTTAGGAATCAAGTCTAACTTCCCACTTGGGATACTGGAAGGGGGGTAAACATGAGAGGCAACCCCTTGTTCGCTTCCCTGACTAGGGAAATCTGTCCACAAGGCATCGCTCTTGTGAAGGCATCATGCTGATTACCATTTATTTTACTTTGGATTTTTTCATATCTTGCTTTTCCAAATATCACTCAAACCAGCCTACATAAATACACAAAATGTCAAACACACTGACAAATGTTGACCTGCCACTGAGAATATCATGGAACGCCAAACCCTGATGTTGAATACTGAATATTCTTTGGATATTTGCATTTCTTAGAGGATAGCCAGAGAATGACCACTACTGAGTTTTGCAAAGGAGAACATATTGTTACACACTACCATGGTGCTGTGGGTTAAACCACAGAGCCAGAGCCTAGGGCTTGCCGATCAGAAGGTCGGTGGTTCGAATCCCTGCAATGGGGTGAGCTCCTGTTGCTCGGTCCCAGCTCCTGCCCACCTAGCAGTTCGAAAGCACGTCAAAGTGCAAGTAGATAAATAGGTACCGTTACAGCAGGAAGGTAAACGGCGTTTCCGTGTGTTGCTCTGGTTCGCCAGAAGCGGCTTTGTCATGCTGGTCACATGACAAGAAGGATACTGAAAAGCTAGAACATGTCCAGAGGAGGGCAACCATAATGGTCAAAGACCTGGAAACGATGCCTTATGAGGAACGGCTTAGGGAGCTGGGTATGTTTAGCCTGGAGAAGAGAAGGTTAAGGGGTGATATGATAACCATGTTCAAATGTTCAGCTCTCTATATTGGACAAACAGGCCAAACCCTACGCCAAAGGATAAATGGACATAAATCTGACATCAAGAACCACAAGACAGAGAAACCAGTAGGAGAACACTTCAATCTCCCAGGACATTCTATACAAGATCTCAAAGCAGCTGTTTTATTACAGAAAAATTTCAGAAACAGACTGGAAAGAGAAGTTGCTGAATTGGAACTCATTACCAAGCTTAAAACCATGGAGCCACCTGGGATGAACAAAGACATAGGATTCTTATCTCATTATGCATGATCAAGCTTTCTTTAGCGCCTCAGCCCTTGCTTTTCCCCCGCAGGACCAATTGCAGTCATTATCAGTCGTTAACAGCCATCAACAGGTTTACCACTCCTATCAGCCCATCTCCCTTTCCCACCCACCCCCACCACCCTCTGTATATACATAAGGGTCTGGCTCTTCTGTTTCAAGTGTATCTGAAGAAGTGTGCATGCACACAAAAGCTCATACCAAATAAAACCTTAGTTGGTCTTTAAGGTGCTACTGAAGCAATTTTTTTATTTTGCTTCGACTCAGACCAACACGGCTACCTACCTGTAACATGTTCAAATATATAAAAGGATGTCATATAGAGGAGGGAGAAAGGTTGTTTTCTGCTGCTCCAGAGAAGCAGAAACAGAGCAATGGATTCAAACTACAAAAAAGAAGATTCCACCTAAACATTAGGAAGAACTTCCTGACAGTAAGAGCTGTTCGACAGTGGAATTTGCTGCCAAGGAGTGTGGTGGAGTCTCCTTCTTTGGAGGTCTTTAAGCGGAGGCTTGACAGCCATCTGTCAGGAATGCTTTGATGGTGTTTCCTGCTTGGCAGGGGGTTGGACTGGATGGCCCTTGATGTCTCTTCCAACTCTGTGATTCTATGATCTGGAAGCTGTACGCCGGCTCCCTCGGCCAATAACCTGAGATGAGCGCCTCAACCCCAGAGTCGGTCATGACTGGACCTAATGGACAGGGGTCCTTTTACCTTCCCCCAGTGGCGAGAGACTCCAACGGTTTCTGTGCTTACTCGGGGTTTGGTTTCCTTGGAAGGAAGGTAAATTGAGACTGTGGTTTATTTTATGATATATATGGTTTTATTTACACATATATACTGTACAAAGGATGGAGGGGCTCAAAGCGTTAACATTCCCATAGAACATGCTTCCCCATTAGGTTTCCAGGGCAGGCGCCCAAAGTCCTGCACAGAAACAGACATGCCTCTGTGTCTCCAGCTTCCAGCATCAGTCAACTCACACTCCAAACTCACACATACACAGACCACGACTTGGACTTGGCCTACTATTTTTCAACCCAAGACAATGTGGCGCCCAGTCGCATGCAGTGGGAAAAGGCGCAACCATTTGCCCACCCATTCTGTTGAGAGCATTTACCTGGCCATCTATGGCCATTACCTTGAGACAAAGGAAGTGGTTTACTGGTTCCTTCTTAGAGATTCGGGGAGTGGCAATATGAATCTCTGTGACCCATGTATTTGGAACCAGAGAATCAGCTGAATGTCTAGATTCAAAATGTGGGGCTAAATTCACTCTCCAGGAGGAGAGAGACCTGCTTGTGGGTTTAAAATTGGGAAAGGAGTACAAGGCTGTATATTGTCTCCCTGCTTATTAAACTTATATGCAGAATGCATCATGCGAAAGGCTGGACTGGATGAATCCCAAACTGGAATTAAGATTGCCGGAAGAAATATCAACAACCTCAGATATGCTGATGACACAACCTTGATGGCAGAAAATGAGGAGGAATTAAAGAACCTTTTAATGAGGGTGAAATAGCAGAGTGCAGAATATGGTCTGAAGCTCAACATAAAAAAAAACTAAGATCATGGCCACTGGTCCGATCACCTCCTGGCAAATAAAAGAGGACGAAATGGAGGCAGTGAGAGATTTTACTTTCTTGGGTTCCATGATCACTGCAGATGGTGACAGCAGTCACGAAATTAAAAGATGCCTGCTTCTTGGGAGAAAAGCAATGACAAACCTAGACAGCATCTTAAAAAGCAGAGACATCACCTTGCTGACAAAGGTCCGTATAGTTAAAGCTATGGTTTTCCCAGTAGTGATGTACGGAAGTGAGAGCTGGACCATAAAGAAGGCTGATCGCTGAAGAATTGATGCTTTTGAATTGTGGTGCTGGAGGAGACTCTTGAGAGTCCCATGGACTGCAAGAAGATCAAACCTATCCATTCTTAAGGAAATCAGCCCTGAGTGCTCACTGGAAGGACAGATCATGAAGCTGACGCTCCAATACTTTGGGCACCTCATGAGAAGAGAAGAATCCTTGGAAAAGACCCTGATGTTGGGAAAGATGGAGGGCACAAGGAGAAGGGGACGACAGAGGACAAGATGGTTGGACAGTGTTCTCGAAGCCACCAACATGAGTCTGACCAAACTGCGGGAGGCAGTGGAAAATCCCTGGCGTGCTCTGGTCCATGGGGTCACGAAGAGTCGGACACGACTAAAGGACTAAACAACAACATATCCATATCAAAAAACTAGTGTGCCAGAATTTCAAATGAAAAGTGATTTGCTGTTGCGACAGTGTCAAAAGCTGTACCTTTCTTGCAGCTTTAGCAGCCAATTCAAGTGGCTAGAGAGAACACTCCTTTTTTCCCCCAAAGGGAGGCGGGTTGAGAAGGTGGGGTGGGGTGTAGAGGGACCCAAAATTGCTAAGAGGAAAAGGTGCTCACATAAATGGTACAGACAAAGCCAGTAGCCTAGGCTCTCTCCGGCGCTCCGAATTGCCAGGGGGGAGTGCAAGGAAGTGTCTCATTGTCTCCAACTGTCATCCTTCACTCTGACGAGCACTCAGGAGAGCGTGACCCCTTTCAGCAGCTCCACGCAGGCAATCAGCTCCGCACATCGGTCACTGCGGTTTGCCTGCTGCATCTCCAGCTTATTATAGGGATGCGTTCAGAGAAGAGTATTATATAATAGAGAAACAGTGCTTGTGGGTGGGCTGTGGCTGTCTGGGCCGTTCCAGGTGGGGCGGAGAGTGTTACTACCTTTACTGAAAGCCCCTTGCACAAATGATATATCTCCACCCAAGTGGGAGGGGAGAGAGCATCACGGGGATGTGGGAAAGGGCATGCATGTGTGTGTCTTGTTTTCCCCCAAACAGGATCTGAGCTCTATGCAGAGGATGGTACAGTAGGTGGTTGCATGACTGACAGGGGACTTAAAGCAGATGGATTTTGCACAATGCTGCTCTTAAGCGCCACATATGGACATGCTACTCCTTGCATGTGCAATCTGCATATGAAACTTGCAATTTGCAACTCTTTATTTTCAGTTGGACAACAAAACTCTGAGGCCATCATACTTGTTGGACATTTGTGGTCTATCTAGCCATATCCTGTCTACGGTGGCTCTCAGGGGTTAGAGGCAGGAGTCTTTCCCAGCCCTACCTGAAGATGCTTCCTGGTGTGAGATACAGTCATACCTCAAGTTGAGTACACCGCGGGTTGCGTATTTTCAGGTTGCGTACTCGGCAGACCCGGAAGTGTTTACTTCCAGGTTCCGCCGCGCACACATGCGCAGAAGTGTTCTGTGCACTTTGCGGATGCGCAGACACGTTCTGCACGCTTCACGCGTGTGCAGAAGTGCTCTATCGGTGCGTCGCACAGGCGCTAAACACCGCTCAGGTTAAGTACTTTTCAGGGTGTGAACAGCACCCCAGAACGGATTAGGTACTTAACCCGAGGTACCACTGTATCCAAAAAGCAGTCAAACCAACAATTCGTGTTGTGCTAGATAGGCACATGATAGGAGCTGAAGCTCACAAAGTTTTCCTGTACGTTTGCTAGAGAGGACTCTGTGAGACACACTCCCACTGTGCCACAACAGGGGTGGGGTGGGGGGCTAGATATATATTTTCCTACCTGCCTAGGCACACCCCTTTCCACTTTCCTTTTTCCCCTGCTCTTCCAGCAATATGAGAGCATCTGCAAAGTCTGAGCTCCATCCTCATACTACATTTTAAGCTAGATTTAAGCAGGGCTCTCCCCCCCCCCCCAGCGGGAACTCAGTTCTGGCACTTCTCAGATTGGTGCCATTATAACAGAACAAGGGAGGCATTCATAGTGAGTTCCAGCACCTCTTTTTTTAGGGGGGGGGAGCACAGGACTTAAGTATGTCTTTGTAACTGAATTACCATTTAAAGCTTGCCTGAACAAAGCTTTTTTTATTGGTTACTCCTCAAGAAGCATACTGAATGAGTAAATGCTGTTTTTACCTTTTACAAGAATTTTTGCGTGTGATTGTTATTTTAGGGGGGAGAAAGGGGGTAATACCAGGAAAATGCAGTATGCCTTGAAGCATTCTGGATTACTTACTCTAAAAGATGAACGCTAGCCTATCTAAGCTCCCATTTAAGCTGCACTCTGCTGAACTCACAAATGTGAGGAAGAAAGGATAATATCTAATAGACAGGGGCGTAGCGAGGTGCCGTGACACCCGGGGCGGCAAATTGCCATGCCCCCGGGGGGCACAGCGTCGCTATGTAGAGGGGGATCGCAACCCCCCACAAATTCAAAATGGAGCCTGGACACTCCGTTTAGGCTCCGTTTAGAAGTCGCGGGGGAGGCACGCAATCCCCCTCTACCTAGCATGCATGTGCAGCGGGGTGCTGCACATGCGTGCTAGGTAGAGGGGGATCACGCCCCCCATGACTTCTAAACAGAGCCTAAACGGAGCATCCGGGCTCAGGTGCCAATTGCGGGGCGGGGGTGCGGCCCCAAGTGCCACCCCCTCTAGCAGGCACCCGCGCGGTGCCCAATCGCTCGGCCGGCGCACCTGCAGCTTTGTTTTGTTTTGTCCCCCCCCCTCGGCTGCCATGCAGAGGCAAGGGGCAGGGGCGTGGCCCCAAGTGACACCCCCTCCAGGGCGGTTCCCGGGGCGGAACACCCCCCTGCCCCCCCTTGCTCCACCCCTGCTAATAGATATAGCCTTTCCTGGCATCTCTTCACATCCGAACACCGGGGACTGAACCTGATACTTTCTGCATTCAGAGCAGGTGCTCCACCACTGAGCTATTCCCTCAAATATATTTTATATCCTTAGGGTTAACATATATTATTAGTAAATGTAAAGAAAGGTAAAGTCCAGTCAAAGGTGACTATGCGGTTGCGACACTCATCTCGCTTTCAGGCCGAGGGAGCCGGTGTTTATCCACAACAGCTTTCCGAGTCATGTGACCAGCATAACTAAACCACTTCTGGCAGAATGGAACACCATGACAGAAACCAGAGTAAAAGGAAAAACAGTTTACCTTCCTGCCACAGAAGTGTTCTATCTATCTATCTATCTATCTATCTATCTATCTATCTACTTGGACTGGTGTGCTTTCAAACTGCTAGGTTGGCAGGAGCTGGGACAGAGCAACAGGAGCTCACCCTGTCACAGGGATTCGAACCGCCAACCTTCTGATCGGCAAGCCCAAGTAGCTCTGGTTTAGACCACAGTGCCGCCCATGTCCCATATTATTAGTGTGATTACTTGGCACATATAGAGTAGTGCATTCCAAGTGTCTGAGACATGTGCTTCTGTAATCATTACAACAGCTCTTCGAGGTAGCTCCAGGGATTATTATGTCAATACTGCCTTGAGACCAAGGCAAGACTCTTTGCCTCTGTACTCCATCAGAAGCATATTTCTGTGCTCTCTCAACAAGGCCTTACTTCAATGCTTTGACCTTGTCTTGCAATCATCAGCCACCTTTCTTCCAAATTATGCAGAGCATTCAGCATATTATCCAAAATGGCAGCCCATTTTGTACCCAGGTTTCTGGCCACCACAGCAGAAAAGCCAACCAGGCATTTCTTAGGGTTGGCACATGGCAGGATCTAAATTTGGCTTGATAGGGCTCAGCAGTAGAGGGTCTGACTTGCATACAAACGGTCACAGTTTCAATTTCTGCACCTTCAGCCAGAGCTGGAAGCAGCCCCTGTCTGATATCCTGGGCAGCTGCTGCCAGTCAGTGCAGACAATGCTGAACCAGATGGACCAGGAGTCTGACTCGGTTATGTGGCAGCTTCGTATGAAATCAGTGCTTTCTTTAAAGTGTCACTCAAGTGAGCCTGTCTTATTGGGAAGAGCAATCTGGGTGCTTTCCACCGCCATCCCCCAATTGCAACAATGACCAATTCCTTTGTGAAGTTGGTGCAACAAAAAATACATCACCTTATCTGTGTTTTTCTCCTTCAGCAGTGACACACACATGTTTTTCACAATGACAGATGATTCCCAGGCACGGAGCGTCTGAATGAATGAGTTTGTCATGGAACAGTGAACTGGGATCATTAACATTGGGGGAAAGAACAGCTCCAGTTGTGCATTGTGCTCATTTGGCTTTGTTTCCTGCACCCCAAATACTATTTTTCACACTGAGCACTCACTCATTCTGCTAGGTTATTTGCTTATGGTGAACAGCCAGCACAGAACAGAAAATATTTCCATCTAACATAATTAACCCCAGAAAGATTCTGCACTGTACTCTGGAGTTAAGATACAATGTTGATTTATTCAAGATAATAGCAAGTTGTTTAAAACATTAATAAAAAGGGGACATAGGAAACTGCCCTACACTGAGTGAGACTATTTGGTCCATCTAGTTCAGTCATATTGCAGTTTGCAAACACTGCCCCTACACCCCACCTTGGAGGCAATTCGACTCTCAATACAGACAAGTGACTATTATTTACAAGCCGGTAGAATAACTCATCTCAGAAATTTACGCACAGTCAGACCATCTAGCTGAGTATTGCTGACACAGACTGGCAGCAGCTCTCCATAATTTCAGGCAGGGGGTCTACCCCAGCACAACCTGAAGGTGGTGGTGGTGATTTGATTCACTGGAAGGTCCAAGGGTGAGTCACAGCAATGTAAAATACGGCATTAAAAACAGTTTAAAACAAATGTTAATCACAACTATAACGTGTCAAAGGATCAGGGTACATAAGTGCATCTTCAGCATATGATGAAAGCTGTACACCAAGGATTGGACCTAGGACTTTCTGCATGTAAAACAGATGCTGTACCCAATATTAAAAACACCCAATGCTGTACCCAATATTAAAAAGCATTTAAGGAAGCCACAGCCTTAGACTGGTCAAATACTTACATAATCAACATTCTGGTGTACATATGTTGATTTGCAAGTGAGTACAAATAGAAAAGTTGGTGTACAACTCCCACCCAAAGCTGGCTATGCACAAATAACACTTACGCACTGAAATTTCAAAACAGCCTTCCTTCTTCAGCTATTTCTCAACTGCTTTTCTCGCCAGGCACCTGTAACTTAGTCAATATTCAAAAGAAACACTCTTTGATTCCATTATCGCTGCAGGCTTTCCTCTTGTAAAGTATAGCATGCCCACAAATTTTTAAAGCCCTGTTTACTTTTTAAAAACCCTGCTATGTCTAGTTTTGGAAATGCCAGCACATTTTGAAGACCCTCTTCAAATGTTCCAATATCATTTTCCTATTTGAGCTGCTGAACTAGAGCACCTTCGGAAATGCGTTTCTGAAGCAGTGATGTGTTATGGTACATGGAGGGCTCATCCAAACTTCGTTTTGTACCACGTTTGTAGGTCCATGTTTTAAAGCTCCGCAGAAACCCACTCTTGACCGCTGAATCAGAACAAATGGCAATTCATGGAGAACCCATCGCCATTGTTCTGATTCAGCATTAAAGAGCAGGTTTTCTTGCAGAAAGTGGTGGAGGGTGGGGGGAAAGTGCTCAGATGTGGACTGGGAAATCACAGACCTGTGCCTAGAACAGGCATCCCCAAACTCGGCCCTCCAGATGTTTTGGGACTACAACTCCCATCATCCCTGACCACTGGTCCTGCTAGCTAGGGATGATGGGAGTTGTAGTCCCAAAACATCTGGAGGGCTGAGTTTGGGGGTGCCTGGCCTAGAAAGCACAGGGTGGGGGCAGGAAAGTGTGGATGAGCCCTTATTTTACTTTGAATGGTCCTGGCTCCATTCTTTAGTCTATTGCCAAGGGGTGTTTTTATGGGCAAACTTTAAAAGGGGAGAACGTAGGAAGACCCTGCTGGGTCAGAACGATGGCCCATCTAATCCAGCATCCTGTTCTCACTGCAGTCAACCAGATGCTCATGGCAAGCATGCAAGCAGGGCCTGAACACAAGAGCACTTTCCCCTTCTGTGGTTTCAAGTAACTGGCACCCAGAAGCATACTGCCTCCGACTATGGTAGCTGTTGTGGTTAGTAAACCATTGGCAGCCTTCTCCTCTATGAATTTTTGGAATCCTCTTTTAAAGCCATCCAATTTGCTGGCCATCACTGTCTCCTGTAGTTTATTTGGGCACTGCCTTAGTAACTAAGGAAGAAGGCTGTGCACTGAACAAGGGCATCTAGGTGACCACTGTGGGATGCAGGAGTTTGGCCTGGACTGATATTTCGCCTGATCTTGCATGTCCCCTCTTATTCTTCTCAAGCTCCATGCCACACCATGGCCAACTTCATTTAACTTTCACGAGACTCCTTACCAGTTTTTGCAGTCCGAGCTTCTGCTCACAAAATGAATTGCACAAGGAAAAACATTGGTCAGTTGGGCAAGGTTTGGATGGGCAAGATGACCCACTATGCCTAAGCATCAGCTGTCATTCCTCGGTTTTGAATGCCCCACATTCAGGGTTGAGGGAGGATTTGCAAAGGATCTGTGCCAGCAAGAGAGGTTCAAGTCTGGGTTTACTATGATAGAAGATTACTCTTATTATCCCTTGGTTGATTTTCTGCTGGTGATTGCCAGGAGAGGATTCCTCTTCTGTGTCATCTCTCGCAAGCAAAAATGACCCACTCCACGGTAATTCTTGCTGTTCATTCCAAGCCAATCTGTTGCTATGGCATCCTCCTCCTCATCTCCCTTTCCTCCTACCCTTAGCCAAAAATATCAGAACAAAGGAAGCTGCCTCATCTTGAGTCAGACAATTGGTTCCATCTAGCTTTGGATTGTCTACACTGATTGGCAGAGACTCTCTATAGGGTTTCGAAGAGGAGGATCTTCTTGTCTTACGTGGAGATGCAATTGGAGGTGAACATGGGACCTCTTGTACACAAGGCTCTGCCACTGAACTATGGCCCTTCCCAGTCCTAGCTTTGCCAGCTTCTCTAAAAGGAGGCAAGATATACTCCAACTTCCATTGGTGTGCATTTTGCGGCCTATTCATTCAGTGTCGCTTGCTTGCTGCATTATTTAATGGGACTGATGATGTAATTAAGGCACAGGCAGGCAACAACTACCAGGCCGTGGCAGAGTATCAGGATCCGATATTGCTCCACTCCTTGGTTTTTCTAGACATTGTTGCATTGTGTGATCATTGCTCTCACTGAAGGGTTTAGAGAGTGCAGGTGACTATCGGCACAGACAGAATGCAAAAGCCAGCCATCTCAATCAATGCAAGGCCTTCCCAGAAGGGCTTCCTCGTGTCTCCTCTTCCCTTGGTTTGTTTTAATCTCGCTCACTTGCCTTCATGCTCTTTGGCCTGAGGTCGATTCTACAATTGCAGTTCACGCTGCAACTCCTCGGAGCGAAGCAAAGTCCAAGTCTGGACAAATTGCAGTGGGCTGCAAGGGCGGGGAGGGGGAGAGAGAAAGCAGGGGAGATTCAGAAAAACTCCCCAGTCTTTTTTTTTTGGGGGGGGTTAACACCGATGGCCATTTCACTGCAGGTTTCCACCAGAGCCCCATTAAGGCTGATGGCAGAGTAGTGGCAAGGTGACAACTGGGATACAGTCCAATTATTAGTATGACTTGCACTGCGCCAAATGTGCAGGAATGTCATAATAACAAAAGAAGACGGCAGGTCTCTGTCTTGAGGAGTTTTCAGTCTAAATGTCAACAAAACAGGAGAGAAGGGAATGGGGAGGTTAAGGGGACACCACCAGGGATGTGTCTGACAGAGTAAGCCCATTTTCACTGGAGTAAGTCTCATTTTGACAGGGGTCAGAGACAGGAGCCCTTTCCCACACTGGTTTTGCTCCCCATAATTTTTAGGGTGGTGGGTTTTTGAGATCAGCTGCCCTCCAGGCTAGATGCTTCCCTCCAGGCCTCCCCCCTCTCTTTTCAGCCTTTGGGATCCTCTGCAGGTCGCACCCCTCACCTGCCTTGCTCTGCTTGAGTGTTTTTGCCTGGGTGGAATCATGCCTCCGGCTTGCCTGAAGGCCTACCCCATGGCTTCACTTCTGACTCAACCCTGTAGGACCTGTCCCCAATGCTTATCCCTTCACACACACAAAAACAAAGTTCGAGAGTTGATAACCCTAATAATAAAAATATGTGGAAAACACACAAAGAGAAAGAACAGGGTGGTGAAGCATCACACTGTTTCTAAGCAGTTATCAAATGTACATCTTAAACTTGCATTCCAGCGCTTCACAAGGCATGTTCTTCTGATCCACTCCACACCCCCACACCCCATCCCAGGCTTCAAATAAGTGGCTCATCCATTGATCACTTTGATGAGCTGCTACTGAGCACGAAATGTGTGTCTTTATTTCCACCTGACACCAGTTGGAGAGGCTGCTGAAGAGATCAGTTCCAGGCTCCTTATCTATCTGGCAGTATCAGCACAAAGGATCTTATCAAACGGCAATTACCAGGCCCAGCTTTGCACTAATTGGCTCACTGGAGTCCAGTCATGTTACCTCCAACCTGCATGTTGTGGGTGTTCAGAGCAGGAAGAAGAGATCAGGGTGAGCCAGCCCACTTACCTGCAACTGCACACCCTGGGGAGCCCCAGAAGAGAGCAGGTAGCTGTGGAACGTCCCAGGCAAAGGAGACTTGCACTTTACAGAGATGAAAAACAGCTAGCTAGCTAGCTGAGAGGCCAGTTTCCTGTAGCCACTGCTTGCTATGGGCTTGGGGGGCAGCAACACCAGCAAGGAGGCTGGACCCAGGAGGCTTCATGCATTCCTGTCTCCCCAGTGCCTCCAACAGACACAACTTCTAAGGTTTCTACAGACTGGGGCCCACTGATACCACCTGTCCAGAAGCATCTGTTTTCACTGGGTGGTGGATCTGACCCCGGAGACTTCTCTTGACTCCCATCACCTTGAGAAAGTGCACAGCCAGGAGTCACAGGAACTGGTGGACTTCAGCCCAGGTGTGTTCAGTACCAGCAAAATCACCAAGTACAGTATTCCCAAGGCACATTACTGGAAGAATCTCTCCAGTTCTGAGATGGAATTTTCTCAGACCAACAGGAGAACCAATACCTAGAAAGGATCTTCACCAAAGCCAGGATATAGTTTATATCAGGCATCCCCAAACTGCGGCCCTCCAGATGTTTTGGCCTACAACTCCCATGATCCCTAGCTAACAGGACCAGAGGTCAGGAAAGATGGGAATTGTAGTACAAAACATCTGGAGGGCCAAAGTTTGGGGATGCCTGGTTTATATGGTACTCCAAATTGTGATGGCTGTATCTTTAGCCTACAGATCGTGTTTTATTTTGGAGACTGTCTTGGAGAACCTTTGTGGTTGGAGAGCAAGATACAAGGCTGGCAAAACAACTAATTCCATGGCTCTGCAGCAAGGATGGTGGAAGAGAGACACCTATTTTCCTTTTCCTGTAAGGGGTTTAGGGCAGTTCTTGTCCCTCCTCCATTTTATTCTCACAACAACCCTGTGAGGTAATTTGTGCTGAGAGATGGCTGAATGATTTGAACTCAGATGTCCCTCCTTCTAGTTCAATGCTCTGATGTAGACTGCCGCAACCTGGAGGCTTCTAAATGTTGTGTGACTACAGCTCCCATCATCCATGATCATTGGGCATGTTGGTTGTGGGTTACAGTCCAACAAAGGGCACAAGGTTTAGAAAGGTTCCTCTAACGTTTGGCTCTGCAGTCTCTGTTTATGTAAAATTTACTACTACCATAACTGAGGAAAAGCACTCACCAATCATACTGAAGATGGCAGACCTTTCCAGGTTTGAAATGCTCAATTCACTACTGGGGTATCTATACAAGCCATGCCACATGCAGTAAAGAAAATTAGTATTCTCTCTTCTTCTTCTCTCCAGCAGTAACTATTAGAGGATATGAATTGCAAAGACTCTGATCTAGCCGAACAAAACATTGACTTGTTTGTTCAACTTGAATATTTCCCGTCAAATTGATTATGACATGTTGTGACATCACAGTAGCTTGGCCAATAGCTAGAGAAATCATGTGCCAGACAAAGGAAGCCTAACACTGCC
Organism: Zootoca vivipara; assembly: GCF_963506605.1. Taxonomy (NCBI): domain Eukaryota; kingdom Metazoa; phylum Chordata; class Lepidosauria; order Squamata; family Lacertidae; genus Zootoca; species Zootoca vivipara. Next base: position 29,016,410 of record NC_083290.1, read on the forward strand.
ATGTGGACAGACTCGTTATTACTACCAACAAGCAGTTGATTAATACCAGCGAAGTGTTGTGCAGAACATAAAGGAGGCAAGACTGTTGTCTGGATGGTTTAATCACGAAAGTCCTTCGTCTCCCAAAATATTATGGGCAGGAGATTACTCTTGATCCAACGATGCCGCAATAAATGCAAGTACATAATGAGAGGAGTGAGGAGGAATGTTTGTATAAAAAGACTCTGGCCACTTTATGTGAAACAGGGTACATCAGACTCTGCACCCTCACCTTTAATATACATATGGTACAAAAGGGATCCTGTTTGGCAAGCACAGCTCCTCACAATTGCCACACTGAGAGGGCTACAGTTGCAGCTATAGAATTTCTCTCCATCAGCACCAGGGGTGCCATCATCACAGGACTTTAGGGCAGATGCCTGGGGGCAGGGGGCACAACAGAATGAGCAGGAAGAACATGGCAGGACTGGCTTCCCATAATCTTAAGTAAATGAAGAAATGCATACAATATATAGATCATTAAATCCAGAGTCTAACTGCCCCGGTATAAAAACACCTGAGGTCGACAACCGCGGCTAGGACTTTGTTAGCCCAAAAACGGAAAACTCAGGAGTTACCGACGATTGAAGAGTGGCAGACGAAAATGATGGACTATGCGGAACTAGCAAGACTGACTAGCAGGATCCGAAACCAGGGAGAGTCAAGGTTCCAAAAGGATTGGAGTAAATTTGTGGACTATATGGAGAAGAACTGTAGAAGTTTAAAGACACTTGCAGGACTGAAATAAATCCTACGAATTGACTTTAAGTAGAAGGAATAAAGGAACTGCGAGATAGGAGTGGACAAGAAAACCGAATGGGGGGAAGGAGGGAAGTCAAAGCTCGGCAGAGCAAAGTAAATTGTAATAATTGATTAGATGTTAAGAAGAGGAAATTTTGTGTTTATTATGTGTTGTTGTGTTTGTTGTTGAATGTTTTGTTTTTGTTTAATGTGCTTATTTGGAAAATTTAATAAATTGTCTTTTAAAAACAAACAAACAAACACCTGAGGTCACTGCCCTGTATGAACTAGGTAGCCTTCGTTTCATAATGCATCCATCACCCAAAAAGAGAAGTGAGGCATCTCCCTCCCACCTACTACAATTAGTGCCTATTTGTCTCTGTGACTTCAGATAATGTTTAGAAAGAGATTGGGACCTAGATTTTTTTTCTCCAAAAAAAAAAAAAAATATAAAAAGGGAAGAGAGATGTAACGGAAATGCTCCTGGACTCCTGTGGGACTTGGGTAAGTTTCTTCACTCTGCCGAATGATAAAGATATGTTGCCCTGATCAGAAGCAGATAAGCAGGCAAGCTGATTATGTAGGTCCCAGAGGCAAGGCCTAATCTAGGAGTCTGTTTGTTAACTACCAGCCTTTTTTGTGATATTTGGTTTGCATAATGTGATAATGTAACACAAGAGCTTTATTTAAGGTGGAAACGAACCTAGATTCAGGAGGGAAAGGCGGGGAAAACACTCCGCTTTGCTCTCGTCGTCTGTACAGATCATTGGTCCCTAACAGTACAGATTGCTTGACTTTGCAACGTGCTTTCATGTCTTTCTGGCTTCATGTCTTCCTTGCAGCGCATATACCCTTCTCAACAGCCCCGAGAGATAGGTTGCTGCCGTTGCCACTTTACAGAGGAGGAGCCAGGACTGAATGAGAGCAGCTGCCTCCAGTTCACACCATAAACACAAATCACAGGTATCCTGGCTCCACTCTCTGGGTGCTGGACCACATGCGCCTCACCAAAGGTAAGAGCAGCAGAAATCTAGCTAGCAGATCTGCTATGGTTTAAACCATGGGTAGGCAAACTAAGTCCCGGGGGCCAGTTCCAGCCCAATCGCCTTCTCAATCCAGCCCGCGGACGGTCCGGGAATCAGCATGTTTTTACATGAGTAGAATGTGTCCTTTTATTTAAAATGCATCACTGGGTTATTTGTGGGGCCTGCCTGGTGTTTTTACATGAGTAGAATGTATGCTTTTATTTAAAATGCATCTCCTGCTGAAAAGGTTTGCTGATCCCTGGTTTAAACTGTCACAGACTGGAGGTCTTGGCTATTCCTTCCATGGAATAACCTTTACCTTTACCTTTTTTTTCTTTTTTATTCCTTTCTTATTGGTCAGTGGGCTTCACTTGCAAACAGCCGCTCAGCTGTTGGCTCTGAGGAGTCTGGAGATTGTTCTCCACAGGCAAGATGAGCTTTACAAAAGTTGGCTCTTTATTCCCATTCAAGGCCAGAAAATACTAGCCTGGGATCGTAGGTTTTCTGAAGCTGCTAATGTAAGCAAAAGGATCCCCCCCCCCTCCAGTTCTTGCGATAGCAGATACTCTACCCTGCACTGTATGACTTTAGCCAGCCAGTTGCTACCACCCTTTGCCCGTCTGCCCGTCCATCCCATTGTCCTCTGTCCCTGTTCTTCATCCCTTCCAATCTACCAATGGGGCTGGATTTTCAGTTACATTCTGATAAATTCTTGCCCATTTCTATATTCTAGAGCAGCCTTCACTGCCCCCCTCCACAGTTTAGAACTACATCTTCCACCAGCCCTGTCCAACCTGGGGGGTGGGGGGGGGAATTTGAGGGCACCAGGTTGTTAGATTAAACAGCCTTGGCTTATCCTTGACATTGATAATTTCTCCACCTCCAGAATGGCCCTCCTAGGTGATGACTAACCTCTATCTGCCCCACCAAGCTAAGACACCTTCCTCCTCATCCAGTGATCAACAGAGGTCAAACACAAGTAAGTCGGTGGATCCCCTTTTACTCTTTGTTAGGTATGAGCTGAAAAAGAGATTAAGAACAAAATGCCAAAATGAACTGCTTTTGACTTTATTTATTTTTTAATTGGGATGGGGGGAATGAAAACATTACATGGTGCGGGGGTGTTAAATATAATTGTTACCTACCTGTTTCATATATGTTACCTTATCATTATATCACTCGTACAGGGCTTGCTTTTTGCCATATGGGGGCGGGAAAATATTGCTGCCGCTGTTAATAGCAACAAATTGAATTAGGCAGTGGGAATGTGGCTGCAGGGAGAAATCCAGAAATTGGCCTTGGAGTCTGGTGTTTCTCTCCACTAAGCAGGTGCATGAGGAGACAAAGCATGTCTTGCGTGTGTGTGTGCGCGCGCACATACACACACATAGTGCCCCAGGCAGATTTGCTTACATGGTTTTGCTATCTCACTCGCAACTTCTGCAAACTTAAAACCAAAAAGTAGTGGTGGGAGGGAGAGAGATCCATACATGAGGAACTGGAATATAATTTGATATTCCAAATACAGACGACATTACCACTTCCAACACTGCAGACATTCGGGCCAGCTCTGATTCTGCCAAAACCAAATAGATACTGCAAGATTACCTTTGATTTAGGTCATTTTAAAAAGTGCTTTAAGCAAAAGGGGGGGGGCAATCTAAAATTCCAACAGCATAAGACCTGATCCCTTGCACATTTACTTAGGAGTAAGCCCTCAGGTGTGCTTTCTTCTGTCAATCTAAACAATAGGTATATGTCCCCAACCGCTGCCTGTAAATCTGAGCTAGGATTCTGCTGCTATACTCACTTGCATGTTCTGGATCTGAGACATCTAGCACTCAGTTGCATGTTCTGGATCTGAGACATCTAGCACTCACTTGCATGTTCTGGATCTGAGACATCTACACTCAGTTGCATGTTCTGGATCTGAGACATCTAGCACTCACTTGCATGTTCTGGATCTGAGACATCTAGCACTCACTTGCATGTTCTGGATCTGAGACATCTAGCACTCACTTGCATGTTCTGGATCTGAGACATCTAGTACCCAATTTAGCCATTTGCAAATCACAATAAAAGAAACTAGTGAGATTCTGCTGTATTTGATTAAGTCTCAAGAGCTGAATAATTACTGATAATGAATTAATAAATAAATGACAAATATTGCTGGGCCCAAACAAAAGGGCTCTCCAACACAGCTCCCATTTTCAAGCTCACTAGCTCACAGCAGACTTAGGCAGTTTTACCGACAGGGGCCCTTAGGGGTCAAAGCATTTAAGCTGGCATGCAAAATGTTTTGCTTTCACCAAGCAAGCCCAGCCCTTGCCAACCATTGTATGGTTTGGGATCTTCAAAGGCATTAGCTGACCAGAACATCAAGCAAATTTGGGAAATAGTTAGGATTTCACAATGGCAGGGAGGAAGATCATTCCTAAAAACAGGAGTCTCCTGCTCAGCTTATTACAGAGATGACCTGATGGTACTCAGAATCCTTCATTCATTGGATCTGAAGCTGAAATTGACAACTGATCATTTTAGTTTCTGCCACTTTTTTCTATCCACTATAATTAAGATTCCCTCCATCCTTTTTCCTTTCCTTTTTCTTCAGAATATAATTGCAATGAATAAGAGTTGTTGTATAACAGAGGATCAACAAAAGATCTTCTACATCAGGGATGGGAAATATGAAGCTGCCCAGATGTTGTTGGACTTCCAACTCCCCTCAGCTCCAGCTGAAGTCCAATCACATCTGGAGGGCAATGAGTTCTCCATCCCTCTCGTGCAGGGAGCCCATTACCACTCCCTTCTTTTCCAATTTTTTAATCAGCATCTGAAAAGGTATAGTTTCATTTATTCTTTACAGTCAAACCCTGGCTGTCGAATGTAATCCATTCCAGAAGCCCATTCGGCTTCCAAAATGTTAGACAACCAAGGCGCGGCTTTCGATTGGTTGCCTGTGCTCAAGAAGAAGCCACATCGGATGTTCAGCTTCCAAAAAACTTTTGAAAATCAGAGCATTTACTTCCAGGTTTTCGGCATTCGGGAGCCGAAACGTTCCAAAACGAAGGTGTTCGGGAGCTGAGGTTTGACTGTATTCATGTTTATTTCATCATGGGCATGTGTGCTGCTCATGTATCGCATATTGTCAAATTTCTGCTGCGGGAGTGGAGGCAGGGAACGGGGTTCTGCATGGGATGGAGGAGGAGCACTCTCTGTCATGGGGGGGGGGACCTGGATGAGGACCAAGGGAAAATGATGAAGCCAAGAGATTGTGCTCTGCTTTAAAAAGGAATTCATTATACTACTTCTCACCCCAAAGCACCTCTTCTTATCTACCTTGTTCAGATTATATATATATATATATATATATATATATATATATATATATATATATATTCATACCTGCAGGTGGATAGGGGAGACTCTTTGATCAACTGGGATTACAGCAGCATTACGAGCTTTCAAACAACAGTAGGTGCCTGGGATACAAAACTGGGTCACGTACAGTTCGGTGCAAGAGAAATTCCTTGATGCATAACGAGGGAGGAGGCAAAGTAAGAGAGAGAGAGAAAAGAGGACCAAGGAACTCCCTGTTGTCTAGGACTTTCTGGATACTTGGGAGCAGATGTCCTTCCTTGTGTATGATGGATCCTGCCACTGAGTTGTTCAGAGCTGCTTGTCCCACCACACAACTGAATACTATAGGGAATACAGCAGCATGTCCCCACCAGCAGCAGAGGAATTTGTGGTGCACACAGCAAAGGCTAAGTCAGTGTACATCACCAAGAAACAACCCCTGCGGCACACGGGGGGCTGCTGCAGTTCAGTGGAAGAACACTTGGTTTGCATGCAAATGGTCCCAGGCAGCCCAGACAGAGCTGGGAATGTCCTCTACCTGAAACCCTGGAGAACCATTGCTGCCAACCAGTGTAGAAAATACTGGATGAGATAGGCCAATAGAAGCTTCCTGTTTTTGCAAGGTGAGGGGAAGTCCTGCTGTGCACTTTATTGAGAAGAGCTTTTTGTCAAATCCAAGACTGATCAATGGTTTGGTTTTTTCTTCCCCCAAGTAAGGTTGAGGGAAGTTAGGCCATAAAACAGCAAAATGGCAGCATGGTTTGAAAATCATATGGATTTTAATGAGGATCACTGCTGCATTTTAAACAGAAATAAAAAATAAAAAATAAAAAACAGCAAAAAAAAAGTTCCTCAGACCACACTAAATTAGCCCCAGAGCTGAGTTTTGTTTTTTTAAAAAAAATAATTTTTATTGCAATTTTCCAATTTAATACATCCATCATATTATCATCACATAATTTTTTTTCTTTTACACAAACCACTAATAAAGAAAAAGATAAAACAGAAAAAACAGGAATAAAGGTGGGCGTTGCTAAAAGAAAAACAGAGCAGCACCCAAAAAATAAAAAATAAAAAAGAGAAAAAAAGTAAAAAGTAAAAAATAATTCCAATCTTATCTAAACATGCATCTTAAATCAACGACTTCCTCGTCCCTCCCTACCCGAGTTCTTTTTAAAATCAACTTTTGCAATCTTCATTAATTAATAATTTTCTCTAATAATACATTCTTCAGATTCCCTTATATAAACAATAATCTAAAACACCCCTTAGCCTATAAATTCCCTTTAAAAAATTCTAATTATCTCATCCTTATTATTTAAACATATCCTTACCCTAGAAAACCTTTTAATTGTTACCCCCCTCCCTCCCCCGATTGGCATTCCCCTGCAAACCACGACCAGTTCCTTATAACAATCCATTTTCATACCATTCTATCAATCCCTTATAAATATTTCCATATAATTTTCACCCTACTCCCTCTCTTGCCCACTTCAAAGCAGCACACCCTTTCCCCCTCTCCTTCTTTTGTCCCAATTCTTGTACTTTGATTCTTTCCCCATTCTTCTTGTTCTTGCTCCCCCAGAACCCAGTCTTGATTAACTCTTTTAACTTTAAGTTCTTGTCCATGACCAGGGTTTGGTCTCCCTCTCTCACTGAGAGACCAAACTCCTGAGTCTTTCCCAATGCTGAAGCCTGTTGGATGCAATCAATGTCCTTCACAGCTTCTCTCACAAGTTGCTCTAGGTTCCGGATTTTCGGCTCCACTTTTAACTCCAATATATCTTCTGGGGGAGAAGGTTGTATCTCTACCCTGAGACTCTGTGTCAATTTTCCATATTCCTGCACATCCTTCGCCAACTCTTGAATTTGCTCTAATAAAAACTGCATACAGTCATTTCCCAGCTGTGGACTCATTGTTTAGTCTATCTAGTTCCTTTGTGTTCTCAAATTACAGCGAGAGGCTCGGGTGGCTGTTTCCCACTGCAATCTCGATGTACTGCGCATTTCATTTTAATGTCCAATTGTTTTTTTCCACGTAAATTCCAACTTCTATATTTTTTAAGCCATAGTCTTTAACACAGTCATTAATAAAGCATCCTTGCTGTTTCCACACTGAATTCAAAGTTCAAAGATTTATGTTAATAAACAATTTCCTTGTCGGTGACCTCACAATGGCGGCTGGTCTTTGTTTCCAGGTTCCTGCCCCCGGGTCTCCGGAGGGATCGTCCTCAATATTGCCAATGCTTTGCAGAGATCAATAAAAAATGCACTTTCCCCTGGCTCTGCCCCAAGGGAAAGGGTTCAGCTTATTTTTTCCTGAGGATTTCAGAGTCCCTTTCCAGCGTTTTAGCTGCGGGCTCTGTGATTGCTCAATTGTCTCGGTGGGGGGGGGGGAAACGACCTCCATTTCCTTTTTGATTCCCCTCCTGTGGCCAAATCTTCTCAGTTTGATCCCAATAATTTACTCACGGTGCCAATCTTAATTCAGAGGTATCTGACGCTTCACTGTCGCCGGCACGGAGCTTCGCAGTCCAGAGGAAGCAAACGACCCAAGGCTCCGTCCATACTCTCCTGCTCTCACAGCACCTAAAAAAGGTGCTTTCGGGCAGTGATCTGGACTCTATGGGGCTCAGCTGGGTATCCACGCTCCCGGAACGCTCAATCCGGGGGTTTTCTGGGGCGCTGTGGTGCCCACGCGGCTCTCCCCCACCTCTGGGGTGCTGGGGTTCTCGGAGCCCGAGAACTCTGCAGCCAGTTGACAATGGCGGCAGACCGGAAGTCACTTAGCCCCAGAGCTGAGTTTTGGCCCACCATCAAAAGGCTGGCAAAGAAGAAGACAGGTAGATCCACTCTCCATATCTCACAAGCTGTTTCTCTGCTTTTTGTTCAAGCTGGAAGTACTGAAAGCCAGGCGCGTAGCAAGGGAGGGGCGAAGGGGGCGGTCCGCCCCTAGCTCCACTCTGGCGGGGGCAGTGCGGGGCAGCACACGGGGGCAGTGCCCCTGCCCCCTGGCCCGCCCCTTGCCTCCTCTGACCAAGCAGGAAGAAGCAGAGTGCACTACGGAGCGGGTTGTCGGGCGGCAACCCGCTCCTTAGTGCACTCTGCTTCAGAGCGCACCGGCCGAGCAGAGCAGCAGCCCCAACCCAGATGGACTGTGCATGTGCGGACATGCGCAGTCCGTCCTGGCTTGTCCTGGCATGTGCGTCGTGATGTCAGGACGCATGCTCGCTGCAGAGCGGCCCCCGGCCCCCAGGGGTGCCGCCCCGGGCAGCCAAGCGGCACTGTTTGCCACTGATGAAAGCTATCTTTCAAAGCTATCTAAGATAGTGGCCATCATCACATGTTTGGGGGAGCAAATTTCAAAAACCGTCTGGTGACATTGTACTTTGGGTAAGCTTGAGTTGTAGGAGGGGTGTTATGAGAGAGGGAGGAAGGAGGTCTCTTTCTTCCTCTTTTCCACACTGTTCCCAGTTTGCTTAACAGAAGCAGCATGGGAATTCTGCAGCAGGGCCACCGAAAGCTAATTCATGACAACAAAGGGCAACTTTCCTGCCCCCTCTCTGTGGTTCAAAGATATTCAAGCCCAGCTGCTCCCCTCTCCAATTAACCTGAGCCAACAAAATGACTTAAAAGATCTCATTCAGGTACTTAAACAGCCACCTTATATCTGAGCTCCGATTCTGCTCAAAGCATGACTGGGCTACCCTTGAGAAATGAAAGTCCCTTCCACATACACTGCCTCCTTTTTTGTATTTTCCCCTTCTCTTTCTCTCTTGGTAACAAATCAAAAACATGACACCCTCATTTGTTAATAATAATTACAAAAAAGAAATTTTAAAAGGCATTTCTCTCTTGATATTTCAAATCATCTCTCTTTTTTAAAAGTCCCATAATTAAAAAGCTTCTTCGTTGCCCTCCCCTGCCTCCACATTCCCTCAGGACACTTCAGAGAGTTATTCCCACCCAGTGGTGTTTTTTTGTCTTGAGAGAGCGAGGTTCTGACAGGCTCCCAGTGACTCTGAAAAAGCAATGGTATCAGATGGCTCCTTCTGAAAGGCAGGAAGGTGGAAGGTCAAACACAAGAGATCTTTCTGACTTGAGAAGGAACCAAGAAGGAGCTAATTGGTCTGAGGAGGAGGCAGCAAGTCCAAAGCACAAAGCAGGGAGAAACAGCCTCTGGAACAAACAATATGAAAAAGCAAAACTTTGAGGATAGCCACAGTCTCCAGAGCTGGCAAGAGACATAAAAGGCAGTGCAACCTCATTGGGGGCTCATTGATGTGCGGAGGATATTGGCAGAGGGCTTTGGAAGATGAAAGAGGGACACAGCTGCCTTGGGATAAGGGGAGTTTCCAAACACCCAGTTTCATGGCCAGCCTCCACCCAAGGGATGAAGCCAACAGGAGGTGGCAGGTTTCAGAGTTGCCATTTTCCAGGATTCTCACTCAAAGTCTAGTATCTGAAGGTGTTTCATTAGCCTTCCAGCTGCTATATCTCTGATCTGTCGAGCTGTCATTAAAGAAGCAAGACTCCTGGTTTTGTAGCAGGAAGGAAGACGTGATGGAGAATGGAGGCCACATCTTTTGACACCAGTTGGCACTCCCCCTCCCCGCCCCCGAAAAAGTTACTACGCCCTCCAACTTTTAGCAGAGCAAAACTGGAAGAGAAGGAGCACTAGACCAAGAATGCTTAGCTGATTACATACTTTTTATTGTATTTAATATGCTGCCTTTCTTCCAGTGGATGCCCTTAAACTGGCCCACAAAGTAACACCCAAATGGGAAATGCAACTTTAGAAAATTCAAGACGACAACTTCTTAACCCTAAAAAAAACCATAAAATAAAATAAAAAGTTGTAAATACAACTTTGATTAACACAACGAGAAACAATATTATGTAGAGAATATGGCACATGGGTGAAGGGAAGCAATGGGTCGGGGGGAGGGAGGCATAGGGCAATACAGTGGTACCTCCGGTTAAGAACTTAATTCGTTCTGGAGGTCCGTTCTTAACCTGAAACTGTTCTTAACCTGAGGTACCACTTTAGCTAATGGGGCCTCCCGCTGCCGCTGCGCCACTGGAGCACGATTTTTGTTCTCATCCTGAAGCAAAGTTCTTAACCAGAGGTACTATATCTGGGTTAGCGGAGTCTGTAACCTGAAGCGTCTGTAACCCGAGGTACCACTGTACTTGGAAAATTGTTAAGGATACATTGGTGATTTAAGAGGCTAAGAACAAGGAGTTAAAAGAAGAAGACTAACATTAAAGAAGAAAAAACAAGGGAATTTGAGAAGAATTTGCTACAGATGAAAATATGTGAGTCATGTTTTTGCTTGTATTCGGGTTTATTTTGGATGTAAAGTCTTCTGTTGAAAGGACTGGACATAAAATAAAATAATAAAATAAAAGAGCAGGAATTCCCACATGCCTTAAAAGAGAGGCAGTGTGGTGTAGTGGTTAAGAGCGATAGACTCGTAATCTGTTGAACCGGGTTCGTGTCTCTGCTCCTCCACATGCAGCTGCTGGGTGACCTTGGGCTAGTCACACTTCTCTGAAGTCTCTCAGCCCCACCCACCTCACAGAGTGTTTGTTGTGAGGGAGGGAGGGAAAGGAGAATGTTAGCCGCTTTGAGACTCCTTCGGGTAGTGATAAAGTGGGATATCAAATCCAAACTCTTCTTCTTAAAAGGACTGGTCCAGGACATGTTGCTGCTCGAGGCAAAGCAGAATATGCCCTCCACATCCTCTTCCTTTGCCCCACTGCCACCACCAACAGTGACTAGAGGTGGCCTGGGGAAACCCCAGCAGGCCGATGGAGACCGGAGAGGAACAGGTGGCAGGGGTAGGGCAGAGGAGGCGGAGAAGGAAAAGATGGACAACAAGTACAGGAGGCAGTGAGTGACCCGCTCCTCAGAGTGTGGATCTGCCACCCCTCCCAACTGCCCCCACATGAGGCAGGCTGGTCCTGCACCTTGACTGCTCCAATGGGCAAGTGGTACAGTTGGGTCCAGAGGGAGAGTTAAGCAAATAGACAATGTGACCCAATCTGTAATCAGCACTAGGGCGGAAACAGTTGGAAGAACTCCAGTGCCTGTGTGTGTGTGTGTGTGTGTGTGTGTGTGTGTGTGTGTGTATACATGAGACATCTTCCCAAGCAACTACACTATTCCAAACTTTAAAATGTGGTTTAAAGACTCAATGCAAATCTAAAAAAAAGTAGTACAAACACCGACAACTAGGAAACACTGGCCTGCTGCGAGTGCTCCAATTGGAGAACAGCCTTTTCCAAAGATGTCATGGACTTTGAAGACACTCGAACTCAGGAGAAATGAGAGAAATGTGCTAAGAGGAAGGCACACTTGGCAAACCCTCACTGTGACCAACTCCCACCCAGAAACCTATGTCCCCACTGTAGAAAGGCATGTGGATCCAGAATTGGCCTCCACAGTCACTTATGGACTCACTGTTAAAATCGTATTCATGGAAGACTATCTTACTCAGCTATGAGGGATTGCTAAAGAAGAAGAAGAAGCATACATACATGGGACTGGCCTACAGGGATGAGAAATAGTGCTTGCCCCAGTTAAATAGGGCCAGTTATAGGGCCAGCTGTAGGGTAGAAGTTACTGAGTTCTCTGTGCTAAAAGCAGCAGCCAATAATCCATATCCTGTAGGTGGGGATGCTTCAGATGAAAAAGCCACATTTCTATGGGTCTGTTCCTTGATGTCAGCTGTTTCCATTCTTGCAGATCCTACTAACTGCACTCATAATTCAAGAGAGAAATCATGCAGAGATCTCACATCTGTATGCAGCACCATTTAGCTCCATGGAGGGAAGAGAGCCACACATACCAAATAATGAGTATGTACACGGATATGTACAATGGCTGTGTACAATGTACGTACCCTGAACAGGGCCATGCGATAAATCGCCCTATCGTTGAATACCAGTATTGAAATAACATCATGATAAGTGTTTCAACAAGGCAAAAGGTGGAGACTTGACAGCTTCCCAGGGGGTGGCACAACTGAATCGATACTTTGCATATACTTTGCAGATAATTTGCAGGCACTGTGTCTCCTGATAAGAAATGAGGATAAGCCCTCATGCAAACCAGCAAACTCTTTCAGCTTCATAGGTATCTTTCCATTTAGAGCTCAGCTAATTATCCAGAGCCTGCTAACAACCCAGGAGTAACCGCCCATGGCTAGACAATCAAAGATCCAGAGGCAAACAAAGAGTAAACAAAGAATGTAAACAAAGAACTGGAAAGCACTTATTTATTTTCTCACACTCACCCCCAACAGTGAAAAAAAGAGGGGGGGGGAGAGTTTTATTTTTATTTTCTGAGCTGGTTTTTTATGTTGTTAGTAAAGGTAAAGGTAAAGAAGGCTGATCGCCGAAGAATTGATGCTTTTGAATTATGGTGCTGGAGGAGACTCTTGAGAGTCCCATGGACTGCAAGAAGATCAAACCTATCCATTCTGAAGGAAATCAGCCCAGAGTGCTCACTGGAAGGACAGATCGTGAAGCTGAGGCTCCAATACTTTGGCCACCTCATGAGAAGAGAAGACTCCCTGGAAAAGACCCTGATGTTGGGAAATATTGAGGGCACAAGGAGAAGGGGATGACAGAGGATGAGATGGTTGGACAGTGTTCTCGAAGCTACGAACATGAGTTTGACCAAACTGCGGGAGGCAGTGGAAGACAGGAGTGCCTGGCGTGCTCTGGTCCATGGGGTCACGAAGGGTTGGACACGACTAAACAACAACAACATAACCAGCTTTGACTGCAAATGACTCCAGGTTCAAACCCCAGCATCACTGCCAGTTGACACCACACTGAGGTAACAGCCATCTGAGGCACTGGAGAGCCCAACTGCCAATCATGAGTAGGCTGGCTAAATTGACCAATGATATACCAACACAGTGTTGGGCAGCCCTGCTAGGTTTGTGACTCCATGGAAGCAACAGAGCAGGGTTGTCAGCCTCCTCATACAGTGGTACCTCTGGTTGCAAACTTATTTTGTTCCGGAGGTCCATTCTTAAGCTGAAACTGTTCTTATCCTGAGGCGTGCTTTCGCTAATGGGGCCTCCCGTTGCATGCATGCCTCTGGTGCACGATTTCCGTTCGCATCCTGGGGCAAAGTTTGCAACCAGGAGCAGCTACTTCCAGGTTAGTGGAGCTTGTAACCAGGAGCATTCGTAACCAGAGGTACCATTGTAATGCTGGACGAGGGGCTGCTCTATACTGATGGGAGTCCAACAACTTCTAGAAGACTGCAGATCCACCTACCCTGCAACAGAGGGACCACAAGCCTAGCCATGGTGTAGCTTTCTTTTTCCCTCGTCCCACCCATCCCTTTGCATGCCCCCCTCCAGCTCCTCTCCAGTATTAACTCCAGACATATGGTGGAGCTTGAAATCTCTTTCTCACCGCCCCTCCCCTTTCCCTGTTTCTCAAACGAACTCCTTCAAGAAACGAATCTTTCCTTTGCTGCTACACAAACACTGAAATTTCACAGGATCTCCCCGGGGATGAGACTCTGCAGAGTGAGCACAAGCCGCTTTCATGTCTCCAAGTGTATTTAATGTAGGGGACTCTTCCCAGTTCAAGGACATTCATATTTTTCAAGATGGGGGGAAAGAAGTTAAAAAAAAAGAAGAAGTATATATGGTTTGAAACAAAGTTTTGATCCCTAAAAGAAACAGACTCTTAAACAGACCTGATTGATAAAACATCACACTTCTGCCGATTAAAGCTGGAGGCTCAGAAGTTTTCGGGAAGAAAGCAGCCATTGATTTTGGTGCAGAGTTTCCATTACATTGCTGGAATAAGAGTTGGCTGTGGCTTTAAATATTTATGATTTAGAGGGGCGGGGGCAGCAACTTGTTGGTGGGGGGCAGAGGAATGGGAACGGTAAGAAAGGAAGCTGCTCTTGCTGATCCCACCAAACAGGGCATCAATTTAACAGAAACAGCTTGGCATCTTTGATGGCTTTGGAACTTGGTGGGGTTTCCAGAACAAAATGGACCTTTGATAGATTTTGGCCTTCACTGCACCCAGGGCAATGCAAGCACACTCCAAAGGAGCTCTGTGTGTTCCCAGAATGCATCTTGCCTGGGGAGCAATGCAGGCAGTGTGTTGCCTGGGCTCTGCTTTGCGAATTGTGCTCCAAAATGGTGGCTGACTATAAGAGAGTCCATTCCCCTGCCTGCCTGCCTGTGGCAGTGCCTGGGGACTGGGTGGGATGTGGGCATTGTTGCTAACACAGCCCCTGATTGGTAGGGTTTCCAGGGAAATGGGTAGGTGAAATATCTCGTTTTTATGAATTCTGTTTTGCATTTTCAAGACTTTCCCCTCTACTTCTGGGTGGAATAGGCATAGAATAAGGGAGGAGCTCTGCATGGGATAGGGGAGCAGCTCTCTGTTGAGCAATATCCCACTCACCCAGTGGGAGGCAACTGGGGCACTCTAGATCATGGGCGTACCCAGGATCAAAGCTAGGGGGGCACACCAGCCACGCCCCCCCAGCCACCCGATTGGCTAGCTGGCAATGACGTGGCCAGGATCCCCCCAGGAGGCATGGTCAACGTGCACGCCCCCCAGATAAAAGGGGGCCGTTTGCAAGGCAGCACACGGAGCCACCCGCGTTTGCACTCCTGCCTCACCCGCTCCTTTAATGGCAGCGGTGACTAAAAAGAGGCAGCAGCAGCAAAGCTGCCTCTGTTGATGGAAACCTGGACCTGGACCTGGGCTAACTTCAGCCCACACTCTTTCAAGTCACAGTGAGCACAGCACAGAAAGTGCTGCCCCACAATGCTCCACGGCACTTCATTTGCACTTGAAGGAGTGTGAGCTGAAGTTAGCCCAGGTCCAGGTTTTTTCCAACAGAGGCAGCTTCACTGCCGCTGCTGTTTCGCTTCAGCCAAGCAGGCTGAGGCGGAGCACAGCAGGCAGTGCCCCTGCCTGTCCTCTCCAGCTGCCCTGCTTCTAGGGGAGGGCAGCTGCCCCCCTACCCCATGCTGGGTACTCCCATGCTCTAGATGCTGCTGGACTATGATGCCCAGAATCCTTGACCGCTGGCCACATCAGTTGCTGGTACAGATGGGAGTTGTAGTCCAACAACACTGGGAAATCACAACTGTGGATACCCCCAGAGTACCAAACTGTCCTGCTACAACAAGCGGTTGTGATGACTAATAAGACTGCCATGCATATCCCAAAAATGGTGGTGTGGCATATATTATTTTATCATTACTACCTGCCCTGCAGGCCAGGTGGGAAAATGGAAAGCAATCACTGCAAGACATTTTTAAAAAGTCCCAAAGCCCATAATCAAAGACTAATCCTAAAAGCTTTCTTTTAACATTTTATTATGCTTCCAGAACTGTTTTTTCCCTTTCTTTTCATCTAAGACTCTGCCATTTAGTTATTCTAGGATTATGGAAGCCATCAGGCTATGAAAGAAAGCAAAAAGATTCAATTAATGAGCACGTAAGCAGGTCTCCCCCCCCATCTATCCTTCCTTCCTGTTATTTTTTTCTTTGTTTCTGAGTTAATTTGGAAGGCAAAGTCTATAACATTAGCTCTTTGGCAGGCTGGGATGCTCATTTTCCTCCTTAAATCAATCTTTTTTTCCTAAATGATGTTGAGATCCAATTTGCATAGATACATTTAACTATTGTCCAGGGTGCTCACATGTGTAAGGGAAAGTGTCTGAAAATGAGCAAATGCTCATAAACTTGCTCTTTTATGCTTTAGAGTCTTATTGCTATGCAGAGGTTCTTTCACAGTGGTCTAAGAGCATTTGATTCCCTCCTTCCCTCAGTCATTTTGCACACTACACTCTGCAGGTGATGGAACTGTGGAGTGGAAACATTACTCATAGTAGGTGACCACCCCTTCCTCCCAGTAATTTAATTTATCTCTCCTTTGATCAATGCTAACAAAGAATCTTGTAGCACCTTAAAGACTAATTCCAAATTTATTTCTGGCACAAGTTTTCATGAATGGAAGTTCAACAGATGTATTGGATGAAGTGTACTACAGGTTTAAGTACACAATTGGTTCCAGAAGTCCGTACTTAACCTGAAGCGAACTTTCCCATTGAAAGTAATGGAAAGTGGATTAATCCATTCCAGACGGGTCCGTGGAGTACTCAACCTGAAGCGTACTTAACCCAAAGTATGAGTGTAATTGGTTCTGGAAGTCCGTACTTAACTTGAAGCGTACTTAACCTGAAGCGAACTTTCCCATTGAAAGTAATGGAAAGTGGATTAGTCCATTCCACACGGGTCCGTGGAGTACTCAACCTAAAGTGTACTTGACCCGAAGTATGAGTGTAATTGGTTCTGGAAGTCTGTACTTAACCTGAAGCGTACTTAACCTGAAGTGAACTTTCCCATTGAAAGTAATGGAAAATGGATTAATCCGTTCCAGACAGGTCTGAGGAGTACTTAAACTGAAAATACTCAAACCGAAGCGTACTTAAACCGAGGTATGACTGTATAGTCCACTAAGGTGCATGAAATAATAAATAGAGAATGTTGGTTCACAATAAAGAAAGAAAAACAAAGTGAACTAACTATAACTGTGTGTCATGTTGTAAAGGTATGGCTCCATCATAGATTATGGCAGCGGTCCCCAAACTTACCCGGCTTTGGGCCGGATGCCCGCCGCACTGATTGTGTGGTGGGAATAAGAGGGTGGGGGAACGCGCGTGGGGGCGCAGGAGCGCGCAGCTGTGCGTGCCCATGTGCATGCGCAAACGCTATTTCTGGCACACTCCCGACCTGGAAAGCGCCGGAAATAGCTTGTGGACATGTGCAGAAGCCTCCTCCGACCCGGAAGTACACCAGAAATGACGCCTGCGCATGCGCACAAGCTATTTCCGTCGCTTTTCCGGGTCGGAAGTCGGCAGCCGCACCGCGCCGGTAAGAGCGGGCGGTGGGGGTCCCCGGGGGCCGCATAAAAGAGCCTCGGGGGCCGTATGTGGGCCCCGGGCCGTAGTCTGGGGACCCCCTGGATTATGGGGTTGATGATATTTGGTTGTATATAAAAAAATGTAGTCTGGACTTTTCTTTTTTAACGTGTTTTTTATTAAAGATTTCTTTGTTTACAAAAGTATGTGCAATGCCTCTTTTTCAAGTTACATTTTCTACAGATCAGCTTCATTTGTTGAAGCATTAGTGTTACATTAGGGAGAAAAGGGGGAAAGAGGTGGAGGGGGGCATGGTGAGTTGGGGTGGGGTGGGGTGGCAATGTTTCTATTTTACTTATTGTATGTGTGGGGTTTTGTGTCAGCATCACTTGTGCAGGTTTTCTTTACTATTCGCTTGTGTTCCTTTAGTGGTGAGAGAGCTTGGGGTTGACCTAGGGCAGGCATGGCCAAACTTGTCCCTCCAGATGTTTTGGGACTTCAATTCCCATCATCCCTCACCGCTGGTCCTGTTAGCTAGGGATGATGGGAGTTGTAGTCCCAAAACATCTGGAGGGACAAGTTTGGCCATGCCTGACCTAGGGTATGATTGACCTTTGAGACGGTCAAGAACTCAGCTTCACATTGCCTCTTCCTAGGTCGTGGTCCACCTTTCCACCTTAGTCCCAAACCTGTCAAGCCTCTTTTTCAGTCACAGGGCTACCTACCTGAATCTAGGGCTGGTTCTGTAAGGGAAGAGCTCCTCTGAGTTTGCCCCCAATCACAGTCTCCCATAACACTGGAACTTGGGAACATCCAATGAAGATGAGGCTGAGAAGAGTCAAGGTGGACAAAAGCAAGTTCTCCACACAACACACATAGTTAAACGATGGGATTTGCTCCTGCAGGAGGCAGTGATAGCCACCAACTTTGTTGGCGTTAAAAGAGGATTAGACAAATTAAAGAAGGAGGATCCAGTTATCAGTGGCTACTAACTGCAATGGCTATGTTCTACAGTTGAAAATGAATTATACAGGGACGTGAGTGGGGCAAGTGTTCTTGGGCTCAGGTCCTCCTTTTGGACTTCCCATAGGTATCTGGTTGCTGCTGTGATAATTGGATGCAGGACCAGGTGGTCCACTGGCTCTTCCTACATTCTTCTACAGTAGCTCCACCCTTCACAAATTCCTAAGAGGGGTTCAACATGATGCACCATCATGGTAGGAGGAACTGCGTTGGGTGTTATTTGTAGACTTAGGATAGGATAGACATTGAAACAAGCAAGCAACTTTTAAATTCCAGAAAATTTGAAGGGTGGGGAAATGACTAGCACAAGTGGGGGGGTTACTATGTTTCTGAGGTGGGTGCTATTTTGTCTCTTTCACCACGTCCAGGAATTGTGCAGCATCTGAGGCTTTTCAGAGAGAGCAAAATGAGGGCTGCATAAATTTTAGTGTCCCTGCCTCAGCTCTGCTGGCAAAACATAGGAGATGAAGTGGGGGAGGGGAGCCAAAGGTAGAGTGAGTGTCAAAATGACATGCCAGTGAACACCTAATGGGGGGGGAGGTTGCCAATCACAACACTAGACGTACGAGGCTTCTGGCAGGAAAATAAAAGAGGAATCTCCATCATGTCCCATCTGGTTCTTCCAGAGCAGAAGATATTACTTTACCAGAGTTATCCGATCCAGAGAAGGCCATTGTCATAAATCATTCATTGATTGTTGACTAAAGCAATGGCCCTTTAAGAACTGCAGGGAGCAGAGCCAAAAGAACCACCAGGCTAACCAAATTTTATAAGGTCTCCGAAGGCTTTGGTGCAGCAGCTCCTCTTGCCATAAGGGTCCTTTGCCAAAGGCCAAGTATGGGGAATTTGTGAGCCCTGAGGAGGTGGTGCTGATTGGGCCATGAAGGTTGGAAGATGTGCCCCAAACTGATTGGCTGGCATGAAATACAAGTATTTAAGTTCCATTGCTGAAGAATTTCAGCATTGTTGGTTTTCCTCCTAACAACCTGAAGGCACACACTACCTCCCAACCCCCATTCTTCTTTGTGTTTGCCTCTCTGGCTCCGATGTTGGGGGTTTGGTGCCAGGAAGGAGGCAAGCTGCACTTTCTGCCTTCCCCAGGGCTGGGGCCAAGAGAGAGAGGGGGGGGAGGGAGGGAGGGAGGGAGCGCAATTGCAATTTGAATTTGGCTAATGCTTATTTCTCATCCCAACTTGGCAGATGGAGGAAGAGCCAGTTAGAAATTGAAATGGAGTGGGGAAATATCAGATTTGGCAGGTAGGAGAGGTTGAACTCTCATTGCTTTGACATCATGCCGTGAGAGAGAGTGAGAGCTGGATGGCATAGCTGGGTGGATGCTCAGTGGCTGTCCTTTTCCTCCGGGCATGCTTGCTGGCTTTCCCAACAGCGGCATCAGGCTCTCCTCCATCACCACCCTCATTTGCTTATTTAAATGTTACGGCAATTTTAAAATATGCACAGCGATGCTATTAATAAGTCTGTGGCCTATTCCAATCCAGCCATTGTGGCTTGTCTGTTCATCATCCTTGCAAGTGAGGAGCATTCGGGCCAAGGGCCTGATCTGCCTGCCCAGTTATTCTACCCAGGTTCTGCTCTATTAGCTTTGCCTGGACCTTGCAAACCAAGAACCACAAACCATTCTGCTCACACTTACTTCCATTTTACCTACTGGAACCTGGACCTCAGGAACATGGATCTACCGCACAGGCCACTATCCCACTTACCCCAACTTCATCTTGCCTCCTGGGAGGATCAGAGGTCTGCCAGATTAAAGGAGGACAGTGTCAGGGACTGGCAGGAGCCCAAGGAGTGGTGGGGGATGATGATGTGTGGGCCAAGGAGACAGGTTGGGAGGAGGAGGGGGATTCTGGGGAAGGAGACCAGGAGCAGGAGACCATGCAGCCAGAGACAGGGGTGCAGGAGCCAAGAGAAGAGCTACAGGAGGTTCCAGGGCCAGGAGAGCCTATGGAGCTCCAGGAGAGGCTTGTGCTTGTGGAACTCCCTGGGCCCACCCACCCCCCATTGTATCTCCACTTGAGGGCGGGGCTTGAAGCAAAAGAAATAGCTAGAGCAACTTCTAAGGTAGAGCCTTTAGCTGCTCGAGCGCACCACATCATCCATGCAGTTTTAAGAAGATATTGGGGTGTGAAGCTAGACTGTTGCTCCAACTGTCTGAGATGGGATACAGGTTTGCAGTCAGGTGTCCTGGCCAACAAGACCTCAGAATGGGGAAGGATGCACAGAAGGTCCCTCCCCAGTGACTGTAGTGGACGGTCAGTTTCACACAATGCATCCTGGTGCTGAGCCATTTAGGGCTTTAAAAGCCTTCAATCTTATGCCTGCCAAGAAGGCTTGGTCTTAGGCACTGTAAGAATGAGATTTACCTGCCATCAGAGGGAGTCCTTCCCTTGTGTTTCTGCATGAGTCACTGATATGGGCATGCCTTAATGACTCATACTGAGAGGCGACAGGCACATCCTAGCTTGAAGGCAGATCAATCGGCTGAACTACCTGCAATCTCCAATGGCAGGCGATTAGAAGGAAGGGCACGTCAGAGCAGCAAATTACTCAGAGAGGCATCAGATAGCCTCTTCTAAGGCCTTGGAAAGCCTGTGCAAGTATTTATTTCCTCAGCCTACCAGCACCTCTCCAAAAGAGCATGGTTTGAGAATGGCTGTCCTAAGAAGATCAGGGTGGTCTGGGAGCCCACCCACAGCCCTGGCAGTCTTTGACGTGATCATCAGGTGCTTTCTCGCGAGGGTGGCTGTTCTTTCATGCAGAGGAGAGCTGAAGCATCAAATCAATGAAGCGTTCAGATGGAGAGAAAGCTGAGCTGGGCTCCGCATGTGATTTATGATTTCACAGGCTGTCTGAAATGCTGTGATCGAGTTTCTTATTGTAATGGTCTCTCGGTGAGCAGTATCCAATTAGGTGACCCCCCCGGGTCTCTCCTATTGATTTTGTGCAGGGTGGGGAGAATTGGCCCATTGTTTTCTCATTACTCTTCTTTCTCTGGTAGCTGCACTATCTTCACAGGGATGAGATGGTGCTTTGCGAGGCACTGCAGGTGACCCCACAAGGAGTCAGAGAGAAAATGCAGGAGGCTTCAGGATCTGGGAGAGGATAGCTCATTGTCTGGCAGGAGTGGAGGCAATCACTGCAGCAGGGGTGAGGGGGTGGGGAGGCAATACAAATGCCATTTCGCCATCTTCCTTCCTGGGTTTCTTTTTCATTGATTTTTAATTATGTGTCTCTCAATTAGCAAAGCTGTATTTATCTGACCAAGGATGAAGGGGCAAGAAGAACCAAAGCTGTTGGGTCTTTGTAGCCGAGACCATCATGGGAATACTCTCCCATGAGTTCTCTGAAGACACAAGGCTAGTGGAGAAACACGTTGGTGGTGAAGCTTTGAATTCTCCCATCTGTGGTTTCCAACAAATGCTATTAAGAAACATGTTTTCTCCAGTTGAGGAGGCGGAACATAGTCATCATGGCTAGTAGCCATTGATAGCTTTACCCTCTT
The DNA here is from genome assembly GCF_963506605.1 of Zootoca vivipara. Taxonomy (NCBI): domain Eukaryota; kingdom Metazoa; phylum Chordata; class Lepidosauria; order Squamata; family Lacertidae; genus Zootoca; species Zootoca vivipara. The sequence goes on from NC_083290.1 coordinate 29,038,047, forward strand.
GTAAATTTATTCAATCCTTGTCTTTTTTTTTTTTTTAGAAAAAATCTTTATTGTTTATTAAAATTTCAAAGAAATACAAAAAAGGAAATACATGTAAAAAATGCACACTTTACAACAATTCAAAATTCTGTTTAACATAACTGAACTAACTTGAGAATCTGAGTGTTCCAGACCCTGGTTATGAAGAACCAGGGGGAAAGAAGATAAAAAGGAAGAAGAAAGGTGGTCAAGAAAATATCTAAGGTAAGTAGGAATGGGGGGAGGGGGGAAGGAGGAGGGAGGAGGGAGGGATAGAGTGGGGTATAACAGAAGAAAAAGTAGAGGGGAGAAAAGATAAATAGACCAGAGAAAGAATTAGTAAAGATATTTAAGAAAGACAGTGAAAAGTGAATTTGACTTCCAAACACTTATAACCGGTTTCATTTCTTAATTAAATTCAATTAGGCTTCTCCTTCTCTATATACAATTACCTATTTTCCCTTTTCCTATTTCTCTATTTCTTATTAACTTGTGCCTCTTAATCTAAACATATCACCAACTTTGTGCTTATCTTTTGTTTATGAAAGTAATCTTCTACATATTTCCATTCTTCTTTTATTTTTTGTTTGGGTGTTTTCCTAATCAAGGCGGTTAGTTTCGCCAGGGTCATATATTCTGCTAACTTTATATACCACTCCTGTATGGTTGGGATCCTATCTCCTTTCCAATTTTGGGCGATGAGCACTCTAGCTGCCGTGCACGCGTAGAGGAGAATATTCCTTCTATCCCTCGGTATATCCTCCGGGATCAAACTCAGCAGCAGGATCTCTGGCTTTTTTTCAAATGTGTATTTAAGCATTTTTTTCAATTCGTTATATATATCTGACCAGTAGTTACTAATCTTATTGCACCCCCACCAGCAATGATAAAGATCCCCCAATTTCTCTTTACATTTCCAGCATTTGTTTTGATCGTTTCTATAAATTTTAGCTAATCTAGCTGGTGTCAGATGCCATCTAAATGCCATCTTCCAAATATTTTCCCTTATTGTCATGCATGCTGAAAAGTTTATATCATTTCTCCATAGTTTTTCCCATTGTTCTACATATATTACCCTCCCTATATCTTGGGCCCATTTTATCATTGCATGTTTAACTAACTCATCTTTCATTTCCCACTCGAGTAAAAATTTATACATTTTGGCCAAATGTTTCCCCTGGTTATCTAATAAAATTTCCTGCAATTTTGATCCCTTTTCCTCAAATCCTACTGCTTTGTGTTTCTTGAATATAGATTGTACTTGGAGGTAATGTAGCCAGCTTTGACAATATTGTTGAATCTGATTATATGGTTTGAGCTCATACTGATTATTAATTTTCCTAATCAATTCCTTATACGTAGGCCAATTTCCCCCTTTAGGCTCCTTACTTATCGCTGACATTTCTAGCGGTGAAATCCACCAAGGGACTTTGGGTTCTAACAAATTCCTAAATTCTTCCCATATATCTAATAAAGGTTTCTTGAAGACATGATTAGTGAATGATAAATATTCTCCTTTCTTTTCTTTTAATAGGTGTGCATGCCAACCTTCAATGTTCCTGAAGCCCTCCAATTTGAGTAATTCTAAGTCGTCCAGCAAGAACCATTCTCTCATCCAGCACAAGCAGGATGCCGCATAATACAATTTCAAATTTGGGACTCCCCAAATTTATTCAATCCTTGTCGAAGCCACCCAAGTTGATGGCTACCACTGCCTCCATAGTTTAACCATGTGCTGTGTAAAGTGGTACTTTCTTTAATTTGTCCCGAATCTTCCAGCTTTCAGCTACATTGAATGTCCATGATCTCTAGTGTTATAAGTGATGGAGAAAAACATGTGTTGTTTTTTTTTCCTGTCCACTTTCTCCATGCCATGCATAATATTATACACTTATATCATGTCACCTGTTACTCTCCTTTTCTCACAGTGCTTCCACTTGAAAGTAACTTCAGGTCAAGCTTTCAGAACTCACTCATTCAGATTGGCCTTTAGCTCCCTAACAATTCATCAACAAAGACAATAACAACCAGTGCTATTTTTCTAGGAAAAGAGTTGCCAGCATGAACACCCCCCTCATTCTCTTCAAAAAAATGCCCACCTGAGAGGTGCCGGAATAAAATTACGGCACGTTCCAGCTGAAAAAGTGCCTTGATAATAATGTAGAGTTAATAAGATACTGGGATGCACCTCCTTAACTGTTGCTAGAACCAGTATTGCGCCATTGTTGTTCTATAGAGCCCTGCAATGAATTCTAATTGCCACCCCTGACCCCCTGCAGGGGAGTAAAGGAAAGCCTTTCCCTAATTAGGGAACCAAATGTTCATCGTAGGCTTTCCTGAATGCACTTTCTGTACATTTCAAACATATGCTGTGGTGGTGGAAGGGGGATATTAAGTAAGACTTCAGAAGCCATCACAGGTTGATTAAATAATCATGGACTACCCACTGCTGTTTAGTACAGAACAAACATGTAATAAAAAAACAACAAGGCTGCAATTGATTCACATAATTCCTTACAGGAAAGGTTTTCTATCAGACTCAGGTCTGAAAAACTGAAAAGGGAAAAGGAGGCTTCCAGGGAGGAGAACCTGAATGAGATGGATGCAGAAGGACACTTATCACTACGGGTCCTGTGGAGTTGCTCACAAGCAGGTCAGTTGTGGCAAAGCCACAGAGAGTTCCTAATGTGCCACTTGCTCCCAAAAGGGCAAGATGGGAATGGAGCCCCTTTGATTATCTGCCAGCAGCCCACCTTTCCGAGACTCTGCACCCTTTTGGAAGAACTAGGGCCTTTTAAATGGTGAACCTTCTGGTCTGAATATGGGTAGTTCTCCTACGCTCCTTGGCCTGGGGAGACCTGTGGTGCTCTCTGAGTTTTTGGATTGGTGAGGTAGTGGGTGGTATAGAAGCCAACTCCTAGTGGCTGAGGTCCCTTCACACACACCCATTAAAAATTTGAGGGGACTGCCCCCCCCCAAGCTGATGGGCATTGCCAATCAAATGTTCTGCATGTGCCACATCTTGTGGCTGATTATGTGGGGTGGGGCTAACCTGCCCCCCCCCTATATTTTATTCAAGTTGGCACCCCTGATCTTAGGGGACGGCACCTGTGAGGATGAAGAAGTGACACTGTAGCCCCTGCCTTGGAGTCCTGGTAACTGCTGGACTCTGAGCTCGTGATACATCTGTCCAGCCAATCCAGCATCACCATTTCTTTGGGAGAGGTGACCACCATTCTAGGACCAATCAACTTCCCTGGATCAACTCTGACACTTTAAAGGGTTTTACTCTCGCCATTTCACCTGAAGTGAAAGTTGCTTGAACCAAGGATGCAGATAACCAGCATTATTAGGGTACTTTGCGCACCCCAAACTTTTGCAAGGGAGATTGGACAGTCAAACAAGGTCTCTCCAAGTTGAGCTATGTGTGCTCTTTTGTCAATGCTGCCTAACACCAAGTCATGCTAAGTCCAGTATATGGGAGAACTGGATCCTCTCTCTCTCCCTCTTTCCAAGTCACAAAGATCCAGAGTAGAACTTTGCAGCTGCTACTTTCCCTGCAGCAGAAGTTTTTTTCCTTCCCAGTTGATCTGTGCCCTTCTTGGGCTGAGGTGCCCCAAACCAAGAATGCTGTGCAGCTCTTGAAAAAGTAATGCTTCTTGATACCACCTAAAGTGGTTTGGGCTTCCTTGGAGACTGCTGTGGGATGATGACACCTTCTATGTTTATTTATTTGACTCCTGTTGGAAGGATGCCTCCCCTCTCTGTACCACAGCCTATATAAAGGGGAAATTTGGGCCAAGAATTCCAGCTGGTGAGAAGACGTCCCAGCAGCCCGCCACCCACACTAGCCCCTCTCACTAGCCTTCATCATCTCAGATATATTAATTCTATTCTTACTTAAGACTAATTACCACTTAACCCAGAGAAGGGCTGCATCTATCCAAAGGGTCTTGTCGTAGCTCAATAGATTCACCACCAAATAGCTCTAGCGGCTGCTAATTAAAAACCTCCAGAGCTAAAGGATTCTTTGGCCTCCCTGAAAACCTTGCAAGGAAACTATTATTGAGTTTTTTCAGTTCTCCAGTGCAAGGCCTTAAGAGAGGAAGCCAGCTGGCATTCAGGCTCCCATTACATTGGGGACCTTCTCCTGCTCTAGGAGGAACAATGGAAAAGTGAAATTCTCACTTACCCAAATGATTCAGTGACAGGTCCGTACTGCCTCTCCAGTGTGCATATCTTGCCACCTTGAGACCAACTTTCTTCCCCCTCTCATCAGATCCTGCTTCCAAGTGCTTTTCCTGCAACACTCCCACCCCTGCTGCCCACAGGACAAAAAACCGCCTGGGTCCTTTTGGCAAAAGGATTGGCCCCCAGGAGTCTAGTAATTGCATTCCACTTCCTCCCAAGGCCACCCATCGTCTTCCATTTGACTCAGCCAATCTCCAAAAGCATGGACAAGCAGGTATTCAATCATAAACAGAACCTCCAATTAATGGTGAGTTACACAAACCGTCCCTTGTCTTTCAAAAAGGCCCATTTCAGATTATTTCGCCTTGTTGTTGCTTGGAAATCTTTCCCTTTGAATAACTCTTATGTAATGGACTAAGTTTTGAAGGGTTGCTTCCTGCTTTGAGAGGCTTGGTGCATGCAGAACCCTGGGAGAGAACACAGAGTCCCTTTCCCTACTTGAGACAGCCAATTTAAGACATCTTATTTATGTGACACTCTGGAGACTCGGCACGATGAACTTAGAACCTAGTCACTTTCTTTCCTCCTCCTTTCCTCTCTCCCCCCCAAAAAATCTCTCACACACTGGGGGGGGGGGGAGCCATTGAACAAATAATACTGAAAAGCTCCCAAGTAGACCCTCACAGTTCAGTCTCCTGCAGTGGGGCAGGATTTTCACAGCCCAACACATACCACATGATTTCTTTTCCAGTCCAGGCATGATCCAAGCTCTCTCCCTGGAGGAGGGAGTTTTGCATCTGCCATCAACTGCCTGTTCTTTTGTTGTTCTACTGAGCCAGTAAGCAGGGAAGAAGTGCTTCCTAATGCTTGATTTACATCCCAGTCATTTCAAGTCATTCCTTGCTCCTTTGCCTATTCTCTGAAAGCAAGGTAACAAGATTCCTTCTGAAAGACATTCATAAATGCACTGGATCTTTAACTCAACTGGAAGCCCTGGAGACATGGACAATTCTAGGCCACATGGTCCAAGAGACTCTGGCCTGGAATGAGAGTTTCTTGTATGCCTTCATAGCCTTTTTTCAATACAGATCTGGATCCTAGACCACACACACACACACACACACACACACACACACACACACACAACCACAATTATTTTCCTTTTAAAAGGATGAGATCTCAATGGTCAGAACATAAGCAGAGCCTGCCAGTGTCCTGTCTCTGAGATATTTACAATGCAGTCTAGGGCTGTCATATTTTGAAGAGCAAAAAGGAGGACGCTATGGCAACTCTCACTTTAAATACCCCCTACTATATGTAGGCTATATAAGCTGTGACATACTGTTGAGGGGGCAGGAGAAGAGAAGAGGAAAGCAAGTCTTCAACCACCAGTTTTGTCCATATACCATCCAGAAAGTATAGCCAGATACATTTTGGCAAATCCACCCGGACAGAAATTTTACCCTTGAAAAAAAGGATGTTTCCTGGAAAAAGAGGACACATGGCAAAACAACAATGCATGTTAGCTAGATAGGCACATGATAGGAGCCAAAGCCCATAGAGTTTTTCTGTAAGTTTGCTAGAGAGAACTCTGAGTGACACTTCTACTGTGCCCTGACGGGGGAAGGCAGAGCCATATATCTATGTTTTCCTTACCTGCCTGGGCACATCCTCTTTTGGCTCTCTTCACTCTGACCTCTTCATCTCATCACCAAGCCAGAAATGTGGGAACAACTGCTAAGTCTGAGTTACAGCTCAGACTCCATCTTAAGTTTAGCCAGTCTTTGTAACTGACTGACCATTTTAAGCCTGCCTGAATCTGTTGTATCTGTTGTTCTGCAACAGAAAACTCTGAGTAAGCAAATGCCATTATTATTATTTTTGCCTTTTACGAGACTGTTTGTGTGATTATAGCTTTAAGGGGGAAGAAAAGGGGAGAAACGCCAGGAGAATCCAGTCTGCCTTAAAGCACCTTGGATTTCTTAAACTAAAAGGCTAAAACGAGCCCATCTAAGCTTCCTTTTAAGCTGAAAAGGGTTGCACTCAACTAAATTCACAAATGTGAGAAAGGAAGGATAATATTGAGTAAATACATCCTCTCTTAGCATTGACACACATCCCTACACTGTCTAGTTCCAGCATCCTGTTTTCACAGTGGACAGCCAGATCCTGAGGTACAGAGCTACAGCTGGCACCTTCATTATACAGCTTCTGCTGATGGCTGAAGATGACCCTCTTAGTCCTGGCTTTTGACACTTGTGGTGCATATTTTTAGGTCCCATCTTTTTCTTTTCTTTTTTGAAATAGTTTTTTTCTTTCTGATTTTACAAGTATATAATTATAACAATACAACCATTCACATTCACACTTACAGATTCCTCTGAATCTCTGGACTTCCCACCTCCCCTCCATGGGTCCTATTATAAAACCTTTTCTACTGCATCTTTCCCCAATAATCTATATTTCATATCAAATCATTGTCTCCATAGCACTTACTACATTACAAGTGTTATTGCAGTCCTGCTAATCAGGGGCGTAGGAAGATAGGGGCGGTAGGGACGGGCCGCCCCGAGCAGCGGGCTCCAAGGGGCGCCATTGCAGGTGCCCACCCCGCCCGTAAACGCCCGCCCTGCCCCCAGAACGGGCGCCAGCCCCGCCACTGCTGCTTTCCATCTGTTTACATTGGTCTCCAAGAGAAATTATAATTTTTTCCATTCTTTATTAAAGCTTTGGTCTTCATGGTTCCTGAGCTTTCTGGTCAGTTTTGCCATTTTGGCATAGTCCAACAGTTTAATTTGCTGTTCTTCTCTGGTAGGGACCTTTTCTTCTTTCCATCTCTGGGCTAATTACATCTGTGCGGCTGTCGTTGCAGGTCCCATCTTATTTCTCAACTTCGAAGTTGTTTAAAACTGGGTTTTTTTAAAAAAAATAAAAAATCTTGTGTTGCAATCTTGTGTTTTAATGTTGTAACCTGTCCTGGGACCTTAAGGGTGAAGGAAAGGTAGTAAATGGAGGAAGAGGAAGAGGAAAATTCAGGAGCATTGCTGCCTCCTGTTGTGGAGACAGAGCATGGCCGTCATGGCTTGTAGCCATTGATAGCTTCCTCTTCCATGAATTTCTCTAACCTTTTTTTTTAAAAAAAAAGCTTGGTGGCCATCATTGCCTCCTGTGGGAGCAAGTTCCATAGTTTAACTATTTGCTGCATTAAAGATTTATTTATTTTTTTATCTTCCAAAAAAACCTTCAACAAAAATCCTTCCCATCAAGCCCCGAGGTTCAGTCTTGTCATCAGAGACACAAGAAGTGCCTGGTCTTCCATTTCCCCCCATGCCTCACTTCCCCAAGGTAGGGAGACAGACAGACAAGTCTCCCCATTTATCCAAGGAGCATCTGCCTTGCTGACACAGACACAAAGGTTTGTCTAAAGCCTGCTGGCCCCAGCAAACAGCTGGTTCTTGCGGCTCTCAGCCATCCATCATCCCTGACATCCCTTCCCCCTTGGTCAATAGTTTGGTCCTCACCTTCCTCTGAGAGGACGGCTTCCTTGCCAGTTGGAAGCTCATAAATACCACTTTGCAGGCACAGGTCAGTTAATGATAGATGGCAGCCGGCAGATAATGCCAGAGGCTTTGGCCTCCATGTCAGTGAGATGACTCCCTGATTAACTAATAGGAAAAAAAGCACAATTAAAAAAAGGCACACAAATGTCCCTTGCTTCTGTTTCTCTTTACTTCTGTACACACACCTTTGTCTCACCTTCATTTCAAAACCTCCTACAAATGCAAAACGCAAGCATATATTTTAGGGAAATGAGTTGCCGGTGTGTGTGTGTGTGTGTGTGTGTGTGTGTGTGTGTGTGTGTGTGTGTTTCTCTGAAGTGGAACAAATTCTTCCTGTAAATGCTGACCAGTTCATCGTTTCCCAGCTTTGCTGCCTTGCAGAAAGGATCTGGTTCCATATCCGCCATCCCTTGTAGGAGCAATGCTGACGGTGAACAACAAGGATTTGAAGTTTAAGTCCCCCTTCCCGCTAATGCTACTTCCTGACTTTAGGCTCAGAATATCTGGTTGTTCATCCAGGCGAGCAAGCAGATGGAGACAGTAGATACACAATGCAGGTACCGGTACATAAGGTTTAATATGGGAATACCTCCCTAAACTGTAAACCTTTTTTTTTTTAATGCCATCAGTTTTGTTGCCACTCATAGGCTGGTTGATTTTCCCTCTGATTTGAAATTATAGTCACTCCCTATATTTCCAAAGTGCCCTGGCTTCTGTTCGGGGACACAAAAGCTTATGATACAATATATTTGATGGTCATTAAGGAGCCATGAGATTCTTTGCTGTATTTACTATGCGGAGAAAACCAGGAACTGGACTTTCCATCCTCCCTGGAAGGGATTCTGAGTTCATCAGCATATCGGATTAGTGTATGTGTGTTTGTGTGTGTGTATTCCTTAACACAGAAGCAGGAGCCTGCTTAGAGCTCCCACTTTGATGCACAATAACTTAATTATTTTAATAGGTTCACTTCTCTTCCCCCTCCTCTTTCTCTCCAGGCAGTGAGTCACATCAGCCATTCATACTCCTTCATACACAGACCAAATAATAATGTTTATTGTTGAACATCCTGGTGGCAATAGTTCTAAATCTACATCTCTCAATATATTTATACTTATACTTACACACCATTTAACCTACCAGTATTTATTCATTTTTTCTGGCTTGGGGGAAAGGGGGCATATAAATAAATATAATAATACAATAATAATTTTTTTCCTTTAAAAATATGGTGCCTGGAAAATCTCCACAAATGCATGGTTCATTTGTGTACTCAGGGCTACAGCAGATGAAGAGACAATAGTTTGTTCATACAATAGTTAGGCAGGATTACTGTACTTTCGTGGCTACTGGAAGAGTCCCAGCCAGCAAAAGGTCAGCTCTGAGAACCACCATAGTGAGAGCCACTCTATCTGAGTGCCAGTTTCACTCTATGTCATTAAACTCAGTACATATGCTCCAGATTAAAGAACTGCTTCCTGCAGTCATGTTGATCACAGGATTGCCCCTGATGACTGTTTAGTAGTAGCTGAATGTGTAAGGATTTGCATTTCAGGTCATACAAGTTCTAAGACTTGTCGATTTTCCCTGTTGCCCTGTTCACACATCCAAGTTGATGCCTGGTGGGCAGCGCCAGATTTACGTATATGCTAAGCAAGCTATAGCTTAAGGCCCCACTCTCTTGGACCCCCCCCCAAAAAAAAATAAAGGGGAAAAAACTGGATGTACACTTTCAAAATATAATACAATTACTTTGATAAAATACATATTTTGTTATGTGTAAATGGCTTTAGATACTTATTAGGTCCATAAATTACCATATAGCATATATTCAACACAAAAAAACAGCGACAATTTGTGTTGACAAAGGACAGCTGGACATATAAAGGGCCCCATTACCTTCAGTAGCTTAGGGCCTCATCAAACTTAAATCCAGCCCTGCTGGTGGGGGCCTGCAGCACCTCCCCATCCAGCCCACAGTATTCTCTCCCTGGCCTCTCCCCCAGGCAGCCAATCACCTTTTTATAAAGCTTCCATTGGGAGCTATTTAAGAATCCTGATTGCTGTGCAGGAGGTATTTTGGGGCATGGATCAGTCACAGTTAGTGAGAGGGCAGTTAATACCTTCACCCCATGTGCTGCGGAACCCCCACTTTCATCACCCTTCACGGCAATTCATTAAACCTTTCATTTGGAAGCTTCTGAAAAGCCTAATTATCACATGAGGGTGAGTTTCAGCATTGCTGGTCATGGGCTGCAGAGGGAAATATAACTCTCTTTTCCACCCCTAAAAGTGCTCCCCATTCATCATTGGGAAGGGAGGGAGGATGAAACACAACACATGGATGCCGTGAATGGATGGATGTCGGGGGGGGGGCAGCTGGTTCTGGCCCCACCCAATGTTGGCTCCACCCACTTTTGCATGCCAACTCAGGGAAGTTTAGAAGAAGGGAATGTGGTCCTTAGACTCAAAGAAAGTCCACCATTTGTCCAATGATGAAGGTAAAAAGGTAAAGGACCCCCGGATAATTAAGTCCAGTCAAAGGCGACTATGGGGTTATGGCGCTTATCTCACTTCAGGTCGAGGGAGCCAGCGTTTGTCCACAGACAGCTTTCCGGGTCACGTGGCCAGCATGACTAAACCACTTATGGCACAATGGGACACCGTGACGGAAACCAGAGTGCATGGAAATGCCATTTACCTTCCCACTGCAGCAGTACCTATTTATCTACTTACACTGGTATGCTTTCAAACTGCTAAGTTGGCAGGAGCTGGGACAGAGCAACGGGAGCTCACCCCATCGCACGAATTCGAACCGCTGATCGGTAAGCTTGTGTGCAATCACAGGTTGGTAGGGGAGGAGGGGTGCCAGGAATCTTTGCCAATTCAAAGTTGATTTGGGGCAAGTGAGAGTCAAGATCTGTATGTTGAGCCCATTTACGAAGTGAGCCATATTCATGTCCTGTAACACTTCACCCCACGGAAATTGCATTGCACCTTGAGTGATACTCTGTGCAAAAAAGCGGGAAGGGACAACTGCAAAGGTTGCAGGCTTGGGAATGTGGAAAGCAAAGCAATTTTGCCATCACTCTGCCAGATGTTTGCTAGCATTATTTTTAAGCATACTTGTTAGGCTGACAGGAACAAAGGGAATCACAGATGTCGCACAAGGTGACATATGCAAACCGGAAACCTCTGTCTTTTTTTCCTGAGCCCTGCTGAGTGCTCAGACCTTCACTCAGGATTTGTAAGCTGAGGCCAAGTGTCAGCTTCCATGGGGCTAGAAAAAGGGCTTCTGGTGGACCAGTGTCTGGCAAGTGGGTGTCCCATGGGAGCTAAGCAGAAGAGAAGGACTTTTCCAAGCTCAAGAAATATGGTGCCTGTTTGAAGGAAAGTGTTAGTCTCTTCTGCAGCAAAAGGAACAGAGCCTTTTATGACACCTTAGAAACACAGAAAGTTATAACAGCAGAAGCTGTTGTGGACTACAACCTGCTTTATCAAATGCATTGAATCAACACCATGATATTTATATGTGTATATAACCATGCTACATGGGTTAATTTGCTCACCTATGCCAGGTTGTCTGTGTTATAAACAGTGACCTTTTGTGTGTAAATAGCCACTGCTAATAACATAATTATAATCTGTCTGCACTTTTCGGCATTTCAGGTCCTCGTGACCTTCCTATTTACAATTATCTCTCATTCACATCCACTTGCACCATGTATACCTTCAACATGGGATAACACTTCATGCGTCTGATAAAGTAGACTCTGCTCCACAAAAGCTTAGGCTGCAATAAATGTGTTAGTTTTTAATGTGCCAAGACTGATATTTGTGGGGTATGCTTCTCCCCTACCTATTGAAACTGTTGTGTGCCTTGAGCCTTAGAAAAAAGGACAGAGTTGAAACTGAGCTAGAAAAATTCAGCAGTGTACAATTCCTTAAACATTTCCAATTCAAGTTGTTATTACTTCTTTCCAATTTCCTAGTTTTATGTATTTTATTTCATGAAAATTATATACCGCTTGATTGTAGAAAAACACACACCCTCAAAGTGATTTACAAAAAGAATAAAACAGTTTCTTGGCCACTGAAAGCAATTTAAATCCCACCCTTGTTAACAAGTGTCAGGGTTTGTTGTGACTACTCTTGAGTAATGACTGTCCACATGCTTGTCTTTCGGACGTTTTTATTGGTGCATATTATTTACAGTGTAACGGATTGCTCATTCCATGTCTACCCGCTCGAGTCAGATTCCTGCACTACCCCCTTCCGCGTTCGGGACCAGCATAAAAGCCTCGGAACTGAGAAGCGCCTCCCTTTCCTCCTCCTTCTCAATTCCGGTGTCAGGGAGGACGGGTCTTCTGTCTGACCTATTCCTGTCCACTCTTTGCACCTCCCGCTCTTCCTGCCTATGGAGCAGGGGCTCTTTGATGTTGCCAGAGCCCTGGCGCTCCCTCTCCGTTTCCTGACTCACCCCTTCAGACCCCTCACTCTCATGACTCCTTGGAGACGGGCTGCTTCTGATGAGGGGGGAGGGTTCTCTATAATCCCTCCCCCTTACAACAAGGAATCATAGAAATGTAGCGTCGGGACCCTGAGGATCATACAGTCCAACCTGCTGCAATGCCGAAATATGCGACTGTGTTATCAGCAGCATACTCTAAGCAACTGCCTGCTCTGCTGCTGGCTGCAACCATACTTGAAATCACCAGGCATTGGAGGCTTAAAGCAAGTCTCTCTAGGGATGGATGGTTTGAGAGTGTATGGGACATTGCCTTATCTGAGAATTTAACCCATCATAGGAGGATTCAAAGAGGGGTTACAAAATAAGACCATTTAGATGTTGTATGGTACCCATTTATGTGCTTTATAGTTCAAAATAACATGCTACATAAGCCCCCAATGACCCATTCTTCTACATGGCGAGGCTGCCTTACTGTTATGTGACTTTCACTTCCAAAACATCCCTTCGCAGGAATGTGCAGCCGTTGCTCTTTGTTTCTTTATTGTTTGTCTTGTTTGAATTGTTGCAATTGAAATCTCAATAAATATTTCTGGTGGCGGTTTTTTTTTTAATTAAAAAAAGAAACTTTTTAACAATGATTAACAATGAGCTAAAAGCCAGACATGACAACATTCTGCCCATATGGATAGGCTTGCCTAAACAAAAATATTTTTAGCAGGCAGCAAAAAGAGCACAGTGAAGGCACCTGCCTGATGTCAATTTGTTGTTGTTTAGTTGTGTCCGACTCTTCGTGACCCCATGGACCAGAGCACGCCAGGCACTCCTGTCTTCCACTGCCTCCCACAGTTTGGTCAGACTCATGTTGGTACCTTCGAGAACACTGTCCAACCATCTCGTCCTCTGTCATCCGCTTCTCCTTGTGCCCTCCATCTTTCCCAGCACCAGGGTCTTTTCCAGGGAGTCTTCTCTTCTCATAAGGTGGCTAAAGTATTGGAGCCTCAGCTTCAGGATCTGTCCTTCCAGTGAGCACTCAGGGCTGATTTCCTTAGGCAGGGAGTTTCAAGGTGCAACGGGTGTTATGTGGCACCTGTAATAGTGCCAGTCCCACAGATTGGAGCGGTCAAGTGGACTTACATGGTGTAAGTTGATCTCGCAGTAGTTCTGCATGGGAGGAGCACTAGTTTCGCCTAAGTTCTGAGGAATGAAATCGGTGAGGTTTCCCCTCCCTCTCACCCACCCCTCGCTCCTTAAGCCCAAGCACATGATATCTCCCTGCCCCCATGGCAATCAAGGCTCTGGATAATTGTGGGGGCTGTGACAGAGTCTATTCCTCTTCATAATCTGTCTGGGGATCCTGTTGGTTGACCTGAAATCCTCACTTTGCTCAGGTATCAGATTCAAGACCTTCTTTGACAAGGCAAGGGCAGGTGCCGGGTGGGGGGGGGCGGGCGGGGGTTGGATCATTGAGTACCTTTGCTGCTTTTCATTGCTTCTGATGCACTGCGTCTCAGTAGGAGGCTGCAAATGACTTTATCACTGCTGTTCCTCAGAATTGGACACCCCCTTGGAACTCAGATAATATGAGATGAAACAGCCTGCAGGGGGCTTCAGTCAAGTGGCATTTGCATGGGGGAGCTCTTGTCTGTCTCCCTCCACCTCCTCTTAAACCCTGCTAGCTCCAGTTCTCTAGAAACAGCAGCTTCTGCCAGCGTGATACCTTTTGTTCAGCTTCCACGGCTCTCCTGAGTTCCAGTTCCTAACAGAGCTGCACCTGGCGAAGCAAAGGTAAACTGGGGTTTCATTGCCCTAAACCCTGCTCATCCCCTAAGGATGAGTGAATTTTGCATGCCCAGATTCAAAGAGGAGACATTTCACCCTCAACTCTAAAGAGGACCAAGGAAGGGACAGACACTGCTTTGCCTCTCTCACACACTTCCAACTGAAGTGAGGAAATGTTATTACTGGTGAAGGAGATGTACGGTTTTATATCCTATTTTGCCATCCAGAATCAGCAGAGGCAGATGGACATTGGAGACAGGCTGAGAAAAGGCAGCAAAGGGGTGAAGGAAATAGAAAGTGATGGGAAGAAGGAAAAGGGCAGCCGAGCATCTGCTCTGCATGCGAAAAGGTTTGGTCCCTGCTGGCATCTCTAGCCAGGGTTAGGCATGTCCCCTGTCTGACATCCTTGGGAGACTTTGCTAGTTATAGCGTGAAAACTGCTGAGCTAGGTAGACGATTGGTCTCAGTAAAGGTTCCAAAAACACTCAGAGGGCACCAAGCTGTCAAGGGAAAACTCGAGGTGCTGCCACACATAGCTCCCCCACCAAGGAAGGACCATTGCCCAGAGGTAGAGCATCAGCTTTGCATGCAGAAGGTCCAAGGTTCGATCCCTGGCATCTCCAGGTGGGGCTAGAACTGCCTGAAACCCTTGAGAGAAATTGTTCTTCAGTATAGCCCATATGAGCAAATGAACAGTCTGGGAGATGGCGCCATTAAAGTAGGTGGGAGCCATGCGCTTCCCAGGCTTATGTTCCAAATTGCAGCCATAGCGGCTGACCACTTGGGGCAGAAGTGCACACAGCCAAGGGCTCCTTTCTGGTTTGAGCCCCAGCAGCTCCTGAGATTTGGACCTGTTATGAGAATTACAAGGGCATATTTCTGTATGAATAGGGTGAACCTGTGACCTGGACTCAGGAATTAAGTATTTATCATCACAAAAGAATGGCCAGGCTGTCCAGGTAAACCCATTAACAGGTTTCCTGCCAGACAGGATTCTGCTGTAGACCGCCCCTTCTGTGATGTATGTGTGATGTATTGGGGGGTGGTCTTGAGCTACAGGGTGGCAATCTCAAAAGTCTATATAAGGGCTTGCACACCATTGTTCTGGGTTCCTCCTCCCTCCTGTGTGTGTGTGGGGGGGGGGTGAGCACCCTGTTGCAACAGTTTAATAAAGATCATGCTTACTAGCCACTTTGCTTCTCAATATTCTCTGGTTGCCCTCTGTTATTTTCTCCTACGATAGAGAACCTACATAAGGACTCTATACAGACTCTTGGGCCCTCTGCACTCAAAGCTTGTGCTTTGTCACTGAGTTGTGAATCAGACCACTGGCTGATCAAGCCCTGTCAGGTTCTCCTGCCTGGCCCTATTTTTAACAGAAGGTGCCAGGAGTGGGGTATGGGATCTTTGGAAAGCAAAGCACATCATTTACTTCTTAGGATAAGCCCTGTTTAGGGAAGCTTTAAATGTTTAATAGATTGTTGTATTTCAATATTCTCTTGGAAGCCACTCAGAGTGGCTGGGGAACCCAACCAGATGGGCAGGGTATAAATAATAATTTATTATTATTATTATTATTATTATTATTATTATTATTATTATTATTATTTCCAGTCAGACTGAGTGGGACATGAATAAGACTTGACTGGTACGGTTGTATATATCTTTATTTCTTTAATGCCATAGAAGATTCCTCCCCCCCCCCTTTTGCATTGGACATGAGTTTTCAGGACTATGGAGAGCTCCTATGAAATTGTTTCTTTTTAACTGGAGCAAGGGCCAGGAGAAGGAGCAGGACTCTTGACAACTTGGTCAGAGTTGACCTTAACCTAAGCAAGGCTGTCATCTCCATTGCCATACGCTCTTCCAAATTCACCCAGTCAGCTGGGTTCAACACAGGTCACTGAGTCTTTCTATCAGACTGGACAGGGATTCTGAGCTGGCGGGGGAAGCGAGGAATTTTAGAGCACCTGCAGTGGAAGAGAAATACTTTACTGTTGTGTTTGCCCTTTATGTTGTTTGCTGATGAATTCATGCATTATTTTGGGCTCAGCACAGGGCAAGCATGACTCTTGGGAGACTGCTGTCTTCCAAAGCTCTGAGCAGTACAAATGCATCACTCAGAGCCCTGGTCAAAAGCAATGAAGCTTACAGGAGGGCCACTCTGGGGAAAGAAGAGGGGGTGTGTAGATCCAACTTCTCAAAGTGGCACATCCCACTCCCCAAACCACCACACTTCAGCTGATACTCCACAAGGAGATGGAGGAGGGACAACACTTGCTGATATCAGAGAGATGTGGCATGTTCTATTTATAGCTTCAATGCCTGGGAGATTCTCAGTCGTATGGGCATTTATAGAAGAGCATAAGAAAGCAGCTTTTGTGCTACTGTTTTACTAATGTTGGTTTGGGTTATGATGATGCATTATGTTTTTAATTGGTATTAGGCTACCTTGGGCAAACATTTTAAATAAATGCACATGTTTTAAGTAAATAAGACTGTAGCATGCCCAGTGGACCACAGGGCCCGTTTTGCATGGGAAGCCCCCCTTCTTTCTCCAGACAAACGAGTCCCGCCTGATTTCCAATGAGAGGCAGAGTGTTAAGAGACACACACACACAAAAAAAAATCCTGCAACAATCTCTGACATTTTTCACAGCCTGCCTTCCATTCCTGGGCAGCTGTTCCAAAGGGGAGAGTGGAGCATTGCACGAGATTACAGTCATTCTGTTTGCCTTTCTCCACAGTAGATCAGATGATTTAAATTAGGCCTCGATTCTTGTTTAAATTATAGTTTACTGTTCTGCACCCTGCTCAGAGGCGAATTACCTTAAGCAGCAGTATTAATAACACGGTTATAATTAAGCTTCATTACTGTAGGCAGTTTGCTGAAACAAATTGCTTCTTCATTATTATTATGGCACCTTTGGTAAAAAGACGATTCCCCCAGAATGCGACCTTGATGCTTTATATAGTAAAAGCCAAGCTCGGCTAGAGATGCGAGGGTGAATTAGCATCCGTTGCCTCCTATATCAAGCTCATTAAAGGAAAGGCGACTCAAGTCACAACCAGGAAGCCCGCTAGAAATTTTAATCTGTGTGAAATGGATAATGAATAGGGTTGAACTTTCCCTGACATTTTTATACTGGTGCTTTATATTATGCACACATTAAAAATATAAATATATATTGTTTAAAGAGCAAAGGGGAAAAAAGAGGGACTAGACACACTTGACAGTTGGAGCAAATCACAGAACCAGGAGTGGTGCATTTGATAGGGGCTTTCCTGGCTCAGATGCATTATTGCACATGAGTAGATCCAGGAAAACTCTTTTCCTCCACTTGGAAGGCTTCCATCCCAAACACTTTAGGAAAGAAGTGCCATTGAACTTAGCAGAACCTACTTCTGAGTAAACATGCATACACTTGCCCTTCAAAATTGTTGTTTTATTTTAAATTTTGTGTACTGCTGTTCCTTCAAGGAACTCGGGGCCATGCCCATGAGATTTACCCCATATTTCCTTCACAGTGCCCCTCTGAGGTGGTTTAGGCTGACAGATAGGAGCTGCCTATGATCGCCCCATGCCCCAGTGAGCTGCACATCTGGAGGGATTTGAACTCAGGTCACCACAGTCCCAAGTTCACACAGCAGGTCCTGAATCTGAGTCCCTCAAGAGGTTTCAGTTCAAATGACTGAACTCCCAGCATTAAGCCCTTTCCAGGAGTTTGTCCCTTAGTGCAATGTAAATTGTGCCAAAGAGGAAGGAGGGGTGAGTATGCTTGCCTCGCCCCTGTCTGCTGCTGTCCTTGTCACAATGAGTTCTTAAACTTGCAGGGAGCCTGCATGAGTAGAACCGAGTCCCTGCTGCAGATGGTCACCCTTCAATTCATTCTTGGGAAAGAGACAGAGAGGGTGGGACTCCACAGGATTAACACTGTGTGGAGGAACAAGCCCCTGAATAACATATATATGATAATCGACTGTTAAAGTGGAATCACTTGCTTGTGTGAAGCCAACAACACAGATCTGCTATCACAGACCATTTTTCTTTATCACATATGCTTGTCGCTTTACAAAAGGATTGAGCTCGGTATGTGATAAGGAAAGAAATAATGTTCTGTTATATTGGATTCATGACAGTGTCTTTCCTTTAAACAAGGCAATGCTTGATGGCTGCCGTTAAGCATGCAAAATAAGGCCAATGGATGAAACTGATGCGATGAATAGACAACTCACAGAGTTTGGAAGAGTCACAGGAAACACGGATGGAACGGTGGAGAGAGCCTGGCCAGATTCATTAGGAATACATCTGACTGTCTGGCTTTGGCAGTTCCACGTTCCACAATATTTCACACGGAATCTGTTCCTGCCATATGGATTCCTGAGATTATTTGCTTCCATTTAAAGATAAGTGTCACATCTGAACATGCATCTGGATCAGGCCAGAGGGGGCCCATCTAGTCCAGCCTCCTGCTTCTCCCAGGGGCTGACCAGAAGCCTCTTGGGCAGCCCAGAGGCAGGACCTGAGAAGGAACCACAGCGCTTTCCCCACTTATGATTCTTAGCGATTGGTATCCAGAGGCATCATCCTGGAGATTGTATAGAGCTCTGACCCTCTAGGACAGTGTTCCCCAAACTTGAGTCTCCAGCTGTTTCTGGACTTCAACTCCCATCATCCCCAGCTAGCAGGACCAGTGGTCAGGGATGGTGGAGACTGTAGTCCAAAACCAGCTGGAGACCCAAGTTTAGGAAACCCTGGTATATAGAGCCATCACAGTTCCTGACATGAATGTGACTATGAATGTGTTCAGTGGTTCGTACAGACAGTCACCATGATACATCCTAACTATGTATAACCTCATCCTCCATGAATTTATCTAATCCCCCCTTAAAGCCATCCAAGTTGGCTATCATCTTAGTATAACTATATGCTGTGTGGAGAAGTATCTCCTTTGTGTGTCCTGAATCTTCCAATATTCATCTTTATTGGATGGCCCCACCATCAGGTTCTAGTACAACGCAGGAAGTACAAAAACTTCTCGCTATCCCATCTCTACACACCACGTGTCAGTTATGGCCTCCATGCATCTTCTCCAACTGCCCCTCGGATCCCTATGCCCTGTTCCTGCACTACTCTGTGCTCCAAGGCCTCAGAATGAAGCATGCAAATTAAAGAAGAATATGCACACTTCCTCTTTAATTTAATTTCTCTTCTTTCTAACTTTACCCACAATGAGGCTTTCCCTTTGAAAGTCAGCCTAATTTTTGATTTATGCATATATATTAACAGATGCAAATGTTATGCAAATGTAGGTCATAGACCTTCCCCCCTCCCCCCCCGCAAGTCTTTTAAGGGCCTAGCAATGCTTCCAATGTGTTGTGGTTAGTGCCTGAGGTCCTGTTTTGCTTTCACCAAAATATGTTTCTTTCAGCTGACAGGAAGAGCAAAGTATGGTGTTGTTTGAAGAATCTCGGCTTCCATATGGCCATGGTTACCCAGCACAGTAGGGAAGCTCTTTGTCTAGCATACAATTCTGGCATGGCCTGCAGAATGCAATGGAACATGGCTTCTTTTCCTTCCTTCCTTCCTTCCTTCCTTCCTTCCTTCCTTCCTTCCTTCCTTCCTTCCTTCCTTCCTTCCTTCCTTCCTCCCTCCCTCCCTCCCTCCCTCCATTCTCATGCATTATATTCTCTACATGGGTGGGCAGGGACTGCTTATTACAATAACAAATGTAATAATAAATAATTGTCCATCCATGCAAAAAGGTCTGGTTGCTTCTCATTAAATCTTCCTTTGACTTCCCTTCACCAGACTTCAATGGCTGGGCCAGGCCAGGGCCAGAGGGTAGCCATATTCAAAAACAGGTCTGGAGAGAGTCTTCATCATTTATCCAAAGGTTCTTGAATTCAGTTGTGAGCCCTACGTTGGAAGCAGATGCTGGAATGGCAGCAAATTCTACACCACCGTATCAGCATGGGTAGAAGACTTTATTGCTTCTGTGTCACACGCCCATTTAATTGTGTCCTCCACACTTGTGGGAGGGTGGGGTGGCAAAGCCTCTGAGAGTCGAGACATACATACATACAGTCAGAGGTTGTTACGGCTACTCTTGAGTAACGACTTTCCACATACTTGTCTTTAACAGAGTCTTTATTGGTGCACGTTATTTACAGTGTAGTGAGCTGTCAGTTTCATGTCCTCTCATTCTGTTTCAGAATCCGGCACTGCCCTTTTTTTCGACTTTTGCGACTTTGACCTCGGGACAGTGAATCTCCTCCCCTTTCTCCTCCTCCTTAATTCTACGCTCCGTCTTTTCCCTGTCCCCCCTTTCTGCCTCTCTCTCTTCCCGCCTGTGGAGCAGGGGCTCTCCCATGCTGCCGGAGATCTGGCACTCTCTTTCTGCTTCCTGACTAGCGCCTTCAGACCCCGCGCTTTCAGGGCTGCTTGGGGACGAACTGCTCCTGATGAGAGGGGGAGGTTCTCTGTAATCTCTCCCCCTTACACATACATACATGCATAATTTTATTTGTATGCCACCTTCCCACAGTTCAAATCATACTCAAGGTGGCTTACAACTTGGAAAAAAATACATAACTGCAACATAAGAAAAATAGTCATAAACAGTACACAAAGCATTAAAAAACACAACCAAACCAAACAATTTCCACATAAGTCACAAGATCTAAAATAAAGATACAAAAAACCAACATCAACAACTCCCCCCAAACAACAACACCGCCCCATACTGACCACCCATTCCCAAGCAGCAGTCATGGCCAGGTCCCAGCCTCAGCCTTCAAGAGTCACAGTTCAAAGCCCAGAACCTTCGGCACTATAGAGCACCTCCCATCGTCTTCTAATGTCTTAAATGTCTTTGGATGGCAGTCTAGTAGTGCCCATACCCAGAATAACAGAGCCCAAGAAGTCCCGCCAAACTGAGAGATGGCTCAGAATATGGCAAGGTGAGTGGGGAGGAGCAGCAGCCACCGTTCACCATAGAATCCCAGGGCAGGTTACAGCAACATTACCATACAAGTAAAAGATGCAAAAGAGTCTATATCAGGGGTCCCCAAACTACGGCCCCCGGGCCGGATGCGGCCCAATCGGCATCCCAATCCGGCCCGCGACGTCCCCCGCCGCCCGCTGCCGCCGCCCGCTCTTACGGCGCGCGGCGCGGCAACGATCTTAAAAATCGGCAAAAAATCGCCGAAAATCCTTTGTGCGCATGCGTATGGGCCTCTCCCGACCCAGAAGAGGTCATTTCCGATGCACTTCCGGGTCGGGGGAGGCCCATACACATGCACACAAGCGATTTTCGGCAATTTTCCCCCAACCGTGTGCGTGTGCGCATGCGCACGGGCGCGCACTCCCCCGCCCTCCGGCCCACTGCGCGCGCACTCCCCTGCCCTCCGGCCCGCTGCGCGGTAAGTCTGGGGACCCCTGGTCTATATAAAGTTACAATGTCAGGTAAATCAATGACAGGCAAAAGCGTCACAGAAGAGGTGGGTCTCATGAGGGGGGGGGGAACCAACCTTAATTGATAAAGGCCAGGGAAAGAGGTGAACCTTCAGCATGCAACAAAAGCTGTATAATAAAGATGCTAGACACAACTCTGTAGGGAGGGAGTTTCACAGTTTAGGGGATGCCACAGAGAAAGCTCTCTAACGAGCTTTGGGATCATTTCCAGAATGGAAGGCATTGGAAAAAGCACAATATGTTATTGTGCTAATAATTATTAGCCATACGGACAACCCACTCTTTCCAATGGATTCTTTCCACACACCCAGTCTTTAAGCCACCCCATCTTGCTGCTCCTGGACTCTGCCTAGGAGTGACTTCGCATGCAGCGGACAAAAAATCCAAATAATTTAATTAAATTTGCAATCAGAGTGTGCTGCGCCGGGTTCCCAGCCTGTAAAGAGCAGCCGTGTATATGGTCTTAAAGGAAATCATTGCAAATGATGGACGAGCTTATTTCTGTTAAGCAAATGATGAGGAGGCGGGCAATGTCCTGAGTGTAATAATTCCCCTCCCCCTCCCCTGCTTGCATTATTTATAGGGAATCAGCAATTAGATTGCGGAAAACAGTTTGTCTGCATAAAGCACGCTTAATTATCCAACCAGCCAGTATAAATCTGGGCACGGCCAATCAGGGGCTTCCTGAATAAATTACCACAGGGCTTCGAAGAGAGGGATTGGGGAGGGTGACTAGGAGAAGGAAAACAATGGTGAAAGAACAGCTTCTCATTGGCTGAAGGAGACCACCAGCTGCTTCTGCAGAGGGCCATAATTCAGGCAGACCCATGGGGTGAGCTTAGCACATCTTGACAAGGCTCCTTGGCTGCTGCCTTGGAGCTCCCCATGTAACAATAGGACATCTGGGAGCAACCAACCTTGGTCATCAGGCAGAGAAGGAGCAGATGCAGCAAGCCGGTTCTCTCCTTCTACTCCTGCCACTACCTGAAGGAAGAACACTCCGTTCCATTTGCCTGTTTCCTCAGGATTGCAGAAACTAGGGAAAGTACGGCACCCTTTGATCTCTGGGATTGATTGGAGGGGGAGGGGGATAAAGGCCACTGGGAGTTTGCAGCCCCCCCCCCCCGCCAGGAAAAAAATCAGAGCATGCAAGGGAGATCAGCTTGGCCCAACCCAGAGAAGGAGCAGCTGCAGAAAGTCTGCTTCCCATCGCCTGCAGCTCTGCCATTTAGTCTGGGAGTGCAGAAGCAGGGAAGAAAGTCAAATTGGACCCACCCCATTGGCCAAGAGTCGCCCATTGCTATTGAGCAAGAAAACCAGCAAGGGAAAATCAGTTTGGCCCCAACTGGATCTAAGTGCTGGCAGATGGCGTACCACACGGAATAACTGAGCTTCCTTCTCCCACCACTCCTCTTTCCTTGTATATCTCATCCTTTTCAAGGTTGCCAGCAGCACATCTCTCTCTCTCTCTCTCTCTCTCTCTCTCTCTCTCTCTCTCTCTCTCTCTCTCTCTCTCTCTCTCAGATGTTTTGAGATACAGTAATTGTCTAAAAGCAGGATTAAGAAATACAGTAAATGCATAAATAATATGAGCACAGCACAGTTGCTTCACTACTGAATAGCTACCACCAGTTCCCACGGAGACCTTCAGAAAGTCCCAGATTCAGTGTGTGGCATCGCTGGTGGCAAACCCTGGGAAAGAGTTGGGCTACTTGTTATGATGACTGTTCACTACCTCCAGTATCAGAGGTAGCATAGAATTATAGAATTGTAGAGTTGGAAGGGACCCCAAGGGTCATCCAGTCCAACCCTCTGCAATGTAGGGAATCCTGCCAACAGCTGTCCCTGGGTGGGCTTGAACCACCAACCTTCTGGCTAACAGTCAGATGCACTGATCCATTGCGCCATGCGGTAATTCAGAACGAGCACTTATGTACATAGCTGCCAAGTTTTCCCTTTTCTCGTGAGGAAGCCTATTCAGCATAAGGGAAAATCCCTTTAAAAAAGGGATAACTTGGCAGCTATGCTTATGTACTGTTCCCACATTCTTCACATAATGCAACATCCTAGGGT
This sequence comes from Zootoca vivipara, assembly GCF_963506605.1. Classification (NCBI taxonomy): domain Eukaryota; kingdom Metazoa; phylum Chordata; class Lepidosauria; order Squamata; family Lacertidae; genus Zootoca; species Zootoca vivipara. The sequence goes on from NC_083290.1 coordinate 29,061,616, forward strand.
TCCATTTCATTCAACCTACCGGTAGCTCCTCCAATTTCTAGTGCAACTCAGCAACTTTGAGGTTTATTCTGAGAAACAGGAATAAGCTCCTCCAGGGCCTTCCCAGATTTCAGCCCATTAAGGCCCAGGGCTCTGCCTTCCTCATTACTATCTCTGCCAGCTTGCCCAGTCATGTTACAGTTCACTTACCTAAGTACTTTCCTTCCAAAGTTACTAGTCCATATGATTATCATTTCTCAAATGTTGTGTTGCCTGTCAACTGGCATAGTGTATCAGCACTCTACTTTATTCCTTGGGGGGGGGGTGCAGGGGACAGCTGGTCCACAAACGCAGCCTGTTTCATGATGTCTAAAGGACCAGCACTCCCAGTTTCTTGATGGTGCGTAACTCATGATTTGCACCCAGACTCTAGAAAAAAGCAATCGCCTGCATTTTCTGCACCAGACACTGACTGGGCAGCTCCTGAATCTTTAATAGGAGAGAAATGAGTGTTTTTTCCCTTTAAAGATTTACCATGTATAAATGTATGAGAATATTAAAGGCAACAATTAACTTTATTGGAAACCTTATATTCTCCAGCCTCATTAGAACTGTCAGCAAGATCTATTATTAGTATTACTATGCAGATAATGTAATAAAAAGGGTATTTAAAGTGGATAGTTTTGTGCGGAAATAAAATACCCCCTTTCATTCTTTCTTTTAAAGTTACAGCGCACCGGAGGGCAGGAATGAATCTGGGGTCTCCTCCGGAGCTCAGGCTGGTGTGGAAGATTCAAGTTGGCACCTGCCTTACAATGCATTTCCCAGGCACAAGAAACTATGGTTAACCTAGTGATACTAAGTATCCTGGGGCTTATCAAACATCTCACTCCAGAGTGCCTGGATGATCCCAGGATGTGTAGGGGAGACATCCTAATCACACACACTGTGTGTGTGTGTGTGTGTGTGTGTGTGTGTGTGTGTGTGTGTGTGTGTTGGGGGCAGCCGAGGTATTGAACCACATAGAACTGTAGAGTTGGAAGTGACCACAAGGGTCATCTAGTCCAACCCCCTGCAATGCAGGAGTATTTCACCCAATATGGGACTTGAACCCACCGCCCTGAGATTAAGAGTCTCATGCTCTAGCAACTGAGCTATCTCACCTCAAGGTTCTCTATGAGGCATGTAAGGAACTCAGAGCTCAGCTGGGTAGACTCTCCAGTGCTGGACTGACACTAGAGGCTGAAATCAGAGTAGTGTGCAAAGCACTTTCCAAGGGCTCAACACTAGAGGGGAGCCATGCTCTTCAAAGCATCAATCAGAGTATTTTTGCACCCACAGAGGAAGGGAGAGTTAGGTCTCCCCCATATGCATACATCCAAGCTTGGATTGGACTAAGGGAGGCATCTTTCAGTCCAACACCTGCCTCCAGAAATATCCAGCCAGATGCCCCTCAAGGAAACTTTGGGAAGGAGCTGTAGCTCGGTGGCAAAACATCTACTTTGTATGCAGAAGGTGTAAGGTTCAGTTACCAACATCTTCAGTTAAAGGTAAAGGGACCCCTGACCATTAGGTCCAGTCATGACCGACTCTGGGGTTGCGGCGCTCATCTCGCATTATTGGCCAAGGGAGCCAGCGTACAGCTTCCAGGTCATGTGGCGAACCGGAGCAGCACACGGAAACGCCGTTTACCTTCCTGCTGTAGCGGTTCCTATTTACTGTATCTACTTGCACTTTGATGTGCCTTTGAACTGCTAGGTTGGCAGGAGCAGGGACCAAGCAACAGGAGTTCACCCCATCGCGGGGATTCGAACCGCTGACCTTCTGATCGGCAAGCCCTAGGCTCTGTGGTTTAACCCACAGTGCCACCCGCATCCCTAACATCTTCAGGTAAGGCTGGGCAAAACCCTTGTCTGAAATCCTGGAAATCAACTGCCTGTTGTATAGGTAATTTTGAACTAGAAGTCTCACTAGAAGTCATTGTCCTAGGTTCCAAAAGGTGCCCCCTGTTGTACAGCCCCCCTAACTGGCTGTCAACAGCATGCTCTGCCTGAATATGGAGGTTCCATCACTTTCTGCCATAGCTCATGGTCACTGATAGACTTATTTTCCAGGAATGTATCAAAGCATTTAGAAGGTCATTTATGCTAGGGCCCATCTCCACAACCCACAGCAGCAGATTCCATAATTAAACCATGCCAAAAACAACTTTTGCCTTTTGGAAAAGAAGGGGAGGCTTCCAAGCTCCAGATGACTCAAGCAATTGAGCTCAGCTACAGGCTACAGAGAGAAGGAAAATCAAACAAAATATGGTTGTACTGTATATGTTGCTTATCAGTCAGCGGGTTTGTGAATCCCATGCACAACATTTTGATGGGGCTTTGCACAGCAACCTGCTGTGTGGAGTACAGTATGTCCAATGTGTATCTTGCCTATGTAGACCATTTGAGAGCTTTGTCTGTAGGATCTGTGCCAATGTTGTGTTTGTGTGTCCCCTGCACATGCAAAGGTAGCACATCTGGGTGCCATGATGGGGCAGGGGCACACATAACAACATGACTGCAAAGGGTAGGCAATGGCGCATGTGTGTGGGTGTGTGGGTGTGCTTCTTGTGTGTGCTTACTTGTAAACACAGACAACCGCCAGACACCTTATTATCATCCCTAAGTGAGGAACTCATTTGCATAACTTAATTAAAATTTTACAGTAATCTTCAACCAGAGTCAAACAAACAAACAAAACACCCTCCTTCTTAAACCTCAAGGTTAATTAGCCTCTCTTAGGTGTCTGGCACCTTCCGGAAAGCAAAGCAGCAAAAGATCAGTCGTCAAGTCTTCTTGGGTCTCTATCCTTGTCTATCAGAGATAACTGGATTGTGTCAGTTGGAGAGGATGGAGCAGTGAGGGGTGGGGGCACGGAGCTGCCTAGGGCCTGGAGGCAGAGATCTTGGGCCTTGTAGAATTCTTCCTGTCAACCTTGACCTGTGCAGCCCTCCTTTTAAGGAAAGAAAATTATTCCAATGGCATCAGAATAAATTTGCAAAAGGTTGCTTCTTTATGCAAGTCTCAGCCATTGCAACTGTTTATGCTGAGTACATAAACTGTCTTCTTTTTGGTTCAGATTCTGCTCCTGCAATAGGGAGCAATGGTCACCAACTTGCAGGGCTTTAAAAGAGAATCAAACAAATTCATGGAGAATAAGAATATCAATGGCTGCTAGCCACGATGGCTAGGTTCCACCTCCACTATCACAAGCACTATACTTCTCAATACCAGTTGCAGGAAACAGCAGGAGGGGAGAGTTGCTGTTGACCTGCTTGTGGGCTTTCCACTGGCATCTGGGTAGCCCTTTGGTTAGAACATGGAACTGATAATGCCAAGGTTGCAAGTTTGATCCCTGTATGGGACAGCTGCATATTCCTGCATTGCAGGGGGTCAGGGACATCCAACTCCCAAGAGACTGCGATCTACTCCCATAATAAAAAACTGGCAGTGGTCTGCGCATTTTTGGGGTGGGACCCAAAGTTGTTGAGCTTTTATAGGGGGCCAGACAAAAGTCGCTCACCAAACGATCACTCAGCAAACAATAATCCATGCAGTGATAAGTCTGCCTTCCATTATTGGAATTGTGCATGAGTGAAGGAAGGAGCGAGGGAGCAGGGCCAGATGTTCTCTTTTCCCCGCAGAGGAAAATGAGCCCACGATCGCCCACTAGCACCCAGGGATCGACCTGTTGATCACGGTCAACCGGTTGGACATTCCTGGACTAGATGGTTCCCAGAGTCCCTTCCAACTCTACAATTCTACGATTGTATGATTCAATCACTATGAGGACAAGATACCTGATACAGCACCTGATACAGCAGCCAGGCTCTACTTATATCGCTACAGCCTAAATGGCTCCAGATATTCTTCACATATCTTCTCAAATGCTTCACCCCTCAGCTGATGTCGTGATCCTTTAGTGATTCCTACTCCAGCTCTGGGGTAGACACAGGATGACACAAACAGTGCATAGTATTCTAACTGAGTATTCCAAGTATGATACTGGGTGGTTTTACATTGAAGCCAGAGTCCTCTTAGGTCAACCCAGTTGGGTTTTTCATGGACAGAGCACCCTGGGTTGATATGGGCTTGCTCGTATAAGCTAGAGATTGCTCTCCTGGATGACTGGATCCAAGGCAAAATCCATGAACAAGATACAGGGATTCTCACCACATACTGAAATCCCACTCATGCTTGAATGTTCACTAGCTCACAATAAATTCACATTCCATTTCATTCGAGGACCTTTTGGGACTTCACCACCCAGAATAATTTGGACTCATCAGCAGCAAACATGGGTCTCTCGCTACTCACCCCTGACTCCTAGCTCATTTCAGAAGAAGTTAAGTACCACCCGCTTTCAAGGGAGGCTGTTAGACAAGCTGATCCATTGCTTCTCTTTCATCCCTGTTGCAGGGGGTATGGCTGACCTGAAAAGGCAGAAGAGCCAGTCAGCAATGAAGAGAGTGACTCTCACAATCAACAAGCTCTCTTCAAACAGCCCGTATAATGGGAGCCGTATTCAACCTCTCCACCAGGCTGGGCAAAGTGAAGGAGCATTTAGGGACCTGGAGCATAGATCTTTATCATCATTAAAACCAAATGTGTTCAAATTTGTGGTTTGTACATCTTAAATGGCATCAGCAGGGCAGAGCTGCTTCAGGGCCCTTCACAGGCTTGCATGGCTCCCTTCCAGGCTCAGCAGCATAGCTGCCAAGTTTTCCCTTTTCTCGCGAGGAAGCCTATTCAGCATAAGGGAAAATCCCTTTAAAAAAGGGATAACTTGGCAGCTATGCTCAGCAGCCCCTGCTCAGGTGCCACTTGGGGGTCAGAGCTCGCAGTTGAGGTCCAAGTGCTGCTTCAATGAGCTCACTTCTCCTTCCACCTCTCAGGTAACACCTCTGGGCTGCTGCAGCTGGGCAGACTGGTGATTGCCTTTTCATGGATGATCTAAGTCACTGTTTCTCAACCAGTGTGCCTCCAGATGTTTTGGGACTACAACTCCCATCATTCCTGACCACTGGTCTTGCTAGCTAGGGATGATGGGAGTTGTAGTCCCAAAACATCTGGAGGCACACTGGTTGAGAAACACTGATCTAAGTAGTGTCCAGATGCACACCAGCTCTGCTGAAGGGTTAAGACCTGCAAATAGCTCAAATAGCAAAGGCACTTTAGCATCCATTTTGGATGCAACAAACATATATGCAAATCCCATCATCATGTGCCACAGCAACAGCAGCTGCAGCATTGCCACAGTGTTCATGTGGCAAATAGGATCCTCCATCAACACCCAACTTCATAGTATACTTCTCAGAGCAGGCAAGGGGGACGTCAACTTTTGGTCTCTGTTAAGGCTCAATATCTGACTGCTGCTTCATCTCATTGGCCATGCAGTGCATTTGGGGGCCCTGGGAACTGTGGGAAACTCGTCACTCTTGGTCAGGCATAGGCCAACTCAGCCCTCCAGATGTTTTGAGACTACAATTCCCATCATCCCTGACCACTCTTACCTACCTACCCACCTGGAGGCTATCAGATGCCAGATTAGCCCTGCCTCTTCCATAATTTGGAAGAATGGGGACTGTATTCACCAAAAATCTGTATTTCCTAATCCCTGTCCCTGGTCAATCTCTCTCCCTAGTTTTGGCCCAATGAGACAAAATGCCTGTGGACATTTTCATTCATGTGAGATGCTGGAGTTGTCATTCTTTAGGATTCCTCCCCCAGGGTGTCTAGAACTCAAATATCTATAGAGAGGGAATGGGTGAATTTTTGGAACATACCCAAAGGAGGACACCAGAGGTGTTTAGGAGCCCAAAAACCATCCTGCAATGATATGGTGAAAGCATTGAGTGTGTTTAGCCTGGAGGAGAGTCAATTCATAGGTGATATGAGAGCGATCTTCAGATATTTGAAGAGCAAATTGGTGGAGCAAATTAGTTTTCTGTTGTTCCAGAAGGTAGGACCCAAACCAAATCACAATATCTCAGCTTAATGTTAGGAAGATTTTCCTGGTGCCTGCTTAAACACCTTCAAGCTGGTGGGCTTTCCTTCATTCAAGGCTTAGAAACAGAATTTGGATGGCCCACTCAGCAGGGATGCTGTAGTGGTTAATCTCCTGCATGGTGTGGAACATGGACAATGTGTCCTAAGAGGTCCCTTCTGACTCTGTGCTTCTGTGATGATAGTGCCCACCCAGAGTCTAGAAAAGGGAAGCTAAATGGCAGGTAAACCTGAGCTGATTAGGAAGTTATGAGAGCAAGTGGGAGTTATTAAATTAACAGTGATGATGCAAAATCAAGTGAACTATAAAGAAGTTTTAAGTAGCTGGAACCCAGTGGTCCATTATATTAAGAGAGAACTTGGATTTTCATGAGCAGGAATTGATTATATGCTGCTGTAAAAGATAGGCTTGTATTACTAATTAAGCAACAGATGTCTGTGGGTGAGAAAGAGAGGGAGATTGCATGGATAGAGAGTGGGGATGGGTGGGCGTCTGTAGCTATGACTATGTGTAAAGGGATGCATCATCAGCTATTGTTGCATTACGTGCTTTTCTGCTTGTGGTTGTTCTTGAAATACAAAAGAAATATTCCAGTGTTCCTCCATGCCAGTGTGTAAGTATGAAGTCGAAGGCACCGCAGAGTGCGCGGGCTCCCATTTCACAAGCTGCAGCTGCTCAGATCTCTTCTGAACGGTTGATAAACCTCTTAATGTGTTGGGGGAGTGTGTTCAATAGTGGACATGCTGTCAGGGCAAGAGTACTTCTTGCACCACAGAACATGCCCCCCTTCTCCCTCCATGCACCCCCTAAACCTGTTCTGGGAGCTCCCTCAACCCCCCACAGCAGATTTTGGGTATGGTGTGGCGGGCCCATTGGGAAAGGAGAGGAGGGAGATCCTGTTGTGCTACAGCAAATGCTTCATTGAACATTGCTGTTGTTCCTTTACTAAAGCAACAAAACAAATACGTACTGTCTTGGCTTCTAAGTCTGTGGTGAGAGTGTGGCTGCAGACTAGATGAATTCAACCACCACAGTGGTGCCTTCAGTGAGGTGTAATCATGAGCTGTAGCTCAGTGGTAGAGAGCACTTTGCATCCAGAAGGTCCCATGTTCAGTCCCAAACAACTCCACGTACGGCTGTGGATATCCCAGGAAGCCTCTCCCAGTCTTTGCGGACCATTCTGAATTAGATTCCTTAATGGTCTGACTGATCAGGCAGCTTCCTGTGTTCCTCAGGGGACACGAGGCAGCACCCCTTGTTATGAACAGAATCCTGATGTTTCAAGCATGGCTGCCTTTCTATTGTTAAAATGTTGGAGAGCATGTTGCAGACAGATAGGGTTAAGTACAGCATTACCCCTGTGCATCTTTTGTGCCTCAGGAGATGTCTTCCTGCCTGGGAAGGTGCTAACAATGACATGAGAGAGGTGGAGAGGTCCAGAGGGACACAGAGTGATCTACCTAGTCTTCCATCGCCAGTGCTGCCCATGGCAAAAAGAGATAAGCGCACAGTCTGCTCCCTACTGGAGAGCCAACAAGGGCAAGATTCAGGCTCGGATGCCCTGCCATCTGCAGCTAGACCTGGCAAGTTTTGGCCCAGGTTCAGTGGCTTGGTGATCAGAGGCTGCTCACGGGCCCATGCAATTATCTGTGGAGAGGTTGGCTTTGCAGATAATTTGTTAGCTCTGCACATATTCTGCACTAATTATAAATCTCAGCTGAGATTTGCATTTTTATGAAATGCTTGTACTGGAAATCTTTATATTAAAAAGGGTACATATTAATTCAATCTAATCTTGGTCATTTCAGGTTCCATAAGGCAGACCACTTTCATAAAGCTACAAAGTGAACATCTATAACCCTCCAGTTTTCCTAGATGACACACACCTCTGCATGAACTTCTGCATTTCCCTTTGAGGGTAGCTAATCATCCTTTATTAAAAGGAACCAACAAAGGAGCGAACCTTCCTTTCTGCCACAAAAATAACAGGGTGATTCTGCTGGGGGGAGAAAGAGAGAGAGTGCAGATGAGAGAGGAGGGCCCGGGTTCCATCAAAGTCAAGGGTTTGGCAGAAGCTGCCTTTGGCAAAGGCTAGATAACCATGAAGCAAGGTTAAAAGTGGCAGGGGGGGAATCCATCTTGGTTTGCGGAGAGAGCATAGCTCAGAGGCAGAGCACACACTTTGCATGCAAAATATTCCAGGACCAGAGGTACCATCTTCTCAAGATGATTGAGGGGGCCCAATGCAACGTCCCAACATCACACGTGAGCTGAATGCCTCTGGACATTGAGAGGGGACCAAAACTGCTTCATCCCCTAGAAGCTGGTGCACCTGCCCTGGACAAATCCCTGACATCTCAAGTTTTAAAGAATCAGGGTCACGGGTTGTGGGGTGGCTTCTCGGCCTGAGAACTGGAGGTAGTAGTGGACTAAAGTTAGCCTGGGGAACCTCTGGCCCGAGAAGCTAATGAGGCCCAGTGTGGGTCCCAATTTGGTTCAGGCTATTTCCCCATACCAGAAGACTGCCAGTAGTTCTCAACCAGTAGCCTGAAAGTGCACTTCTGATGGTTCACAAGAAAGGAAGCTTGCTGTCAATGATTGCTGTGTTCTGCCTCCATGGTTATTATTCAATGAAGTTGAATGCCAGTGGCTGGAAACCACAGGAGAGAGTGCTCTGATATTGTTTGTGGATTTCTCACAGGCATCTGCTTGACCAGTGTGAGAACAGGATGCTGGGCTAGATGGGCCACTGGCCTGATCCAGCAGGTTCTTATGCTATGTTCCTATCAGGTGGTGACAGCAAGCCCACTGTGATCGGCTGCTCTATGGAGTTCTGCAGGAAATGGGGCTTGAAGTCAGTGCCTGGCAGATGATAGGAAGTGACTTTCAAACTGCTGGAAGCTGTGCTATGCAGTTTCCCATGGGGAACCTGCCCAAAGCAGGGTTTGAAGTTGGTGCCCATCAACTTGGCTAGGCTTACATCTTCCTTTGTAGCATAGCCAGCCACACTACAAAGCAAAAATGGGTCACCTGGTGTCATGGTGACCTCAGGTGATTGACAGATGGGCAGAGCTCCACTCACCTGTCAAAATCACTCAGTACAGGTGAGGGAACGGCACTGACTGGTTCCAGTTCTCCACTATTAGACTAGATTAGTGTTTCCAGCAGTTTTTGGACTACAGTTCCCATCAACCCTGACCACTGGTCCTGCTAGCTAGGGATGATGGGAGTTGTAGTCCAAGAACAGCTGGAGATCCAAGTTTGGGAAACACTAGACTAGATCAAAAAATAGTACAACATCTTATTAAGGTGTCCTCCAACTCCACAATTCTATGATTCTAAGTCAGCTTTCTTTGTGATGGGAAAGACTTTTGCCTAAGATCTCAGAGAGCTAGTCTGGGCTAGACAGACAAATAATCTGACCTGGCAGCAGGACTAGATCCATGCTTTGGAGGGGCCTTATTGTCCACTAAGGGGAGTCTAAAGCAGGAGGCTCTTCTCCATGACCCCCCTGCTGGGATGGGAGTCCTGAGCAGCATCCTATCTCCATGTTCTTAAACAAGCCATCAGTGCAAACATCCCTTGTTTAGCCAGTGCCACTAGATGCTGCTTTGTGGCAGACCTAAGCCACATCCTGGTCAGAATGGAATTGTCCTGATGGAGGCAAGTGCCAAGGGTCCCAGAATGATTTGGATAAACTTTCCTGTCCCCTACCTCCCAAAGCCCTTCCCCTGATGATGGTGTATCTTGGAGGCCTCTTCCTGCCATGCCTTGGGTCCCTTTGCAGTTTGCCCATTCCTCAAAAGCAGTGGTAGCTTTCCATCATCTGCCCTGGCTTTAGTTGACATGACACATTTGACTCCGACAGCTGCTCCTCAGTAATCCCATCAGCCTGACACAGGCAGTGTTGGGCTGCCCTCCTGGCACACCCCTCTGCTGCGAAGGTGAGGCCCCTGCTCCATCTTCAAAGAGAGGTGGGAAATTAAGGATGGCTTTGGCAGAAGAAAGCAGGCAATTGGGAAATGACAATGTGTCAGCACCAGCGCTTAAAATAAGCACCAGCTATTTCAAACAAAAGCAAATCTCTATTGGAAGCAGACACTTTTCCCCTGGACTATATCCGTGCTTTAAAGCATCTTTGAATTCTCGGTGGTGTGTTTAGAGTCATCTTCCCTTCACAACCTCTCCATCTCATTGTTTTACATTTTTCCAAGGGAGGGGGAAACGAGCTTGGAAGCTTCAAAGAAAGTTCCCCTATTTATACACATCCAGGTGCTTTCTAAACATTCTGACTTTTCAAGCTGAGTCCAATAACTGTTTTGACCCTCAAGGCTCTGGAGACATGGGATGGGGGAGCTGACTGCCACTCCTCAGTGAGGAGACCAAGGTGCTCTGCACATGCTCAGAGGCATTCCTGTAACTTGGCACAATCATTCTGAAATGTGGCCTGGGTGTCCAAGACATCACCCAAGCATGCCCTTACTGGGACATCTGCTGTCTCACAACCACCATGAATTTGCACTGGCTCACAATCTGTTGGGGACATTGTTCAAAATGCTGGTCTTGGCCTTTAGGGTGCTCTGGGTTTCAGGGACTTCAGCCTTTGAGTCTGGAGGATGAGCTGATTCCTGGTATGTCTGCCTGTACTCAGAGGCCCTTCTCTGAGTTCCTCCACCACCTGAGATGTTTCGAGTGGCTACATCTATGTTTCTATGTTTTTAAGAAATATTTTTAATAGTTTCATCACTGATGTATTTGCTGCTTTGAGAGGATATAAATTTGATGATGATGATGATGATGATGATGATGGAAGAGCCTTTTCAGCCACTGGTGCCCCAAATGTTGATTCTTTCCCCAAGAAAAGCTCCCTGGCACCCACTCCAGTGTCCTTCTGTCCCCAGGTGCAGGGGCGTAGGAAGATAGGGGCGGTGGGAGCGGGCTGCCCTGAGCGGCGGGCTCCAAGGACTGCCATCGTGGGCGCCTGCCCCGCCCCAAAACATGCGGCCCACCCCCAGAACATGTGTCACGCCCCTCCGGGAGGTGTGCCACGCCCCCAGAACTTGCATCACAGCCCTCCGGGAGGTGCGCCCCGCCCCCGGTGCCGGAGCATGAAGCTCCTCGACTGCCCAGGTGTCATAGACTGGCTGGATGCAGAGGAGTGGTGGGTGGGAGGCACCAGCTGGAAACCCCCAGGGAACCCCAAGGGGAAGAAGGCTCAGAACCAGCGCATTGGTGGTGGGATGACGGTGATTGGTCAGGGGGGAAAAGGGAGCAGACTAGGTAGAGTATGAAGCTGAAGAGGCAACAGGATTTAGTAAGCAGGAAGAGGCTGGGGCACAGAGCAGGCCTGATTCAGAGGCTGGAGTGGAGGGGCGGCCAGTAGACAGAGATGAGGTAGGCTGCTGGGGAATCCAGGGAATCTCCCCCTCCTTCCCCTGGTCTCTCAAAACATGCAGAGAAATAAAGAGGGAGGAGCAAAGAAAGACAAGGTTGTCCTCGCAACTACCTCATTGGGGCAAGACCTACTGGGAAGAGTTGCTGTCATCACCAGGCCTGCATTGTTTGGTTCCTTTGAATAAAGAGTTAATTTCACTGACATGGGGTGTTTTATTACTGACCTGTTCCTGAGTCTGGCTCCTGACACCAGGGAAAGACCTTTTTTAAAACAACAACAACAACAACAACATTTTAAAAAGCTTTTAAACTTTTGTTTATCTGTTGTCTTTGAACGCTGCTTTTATCAAGTTGCTGCTTTTATTTTAAGGTGCCTGTTATTTGATTATCTTAAAAATCATGTTATTGTGGGCTGTCCAGGTAACGCACTTTTGGAGCAGGATATAACCCTAATGAATGAGAAAGGTGACCAGCTTACCTTCAAAGCCATGATATTAGCGGGAAAGACAATGATAGCTTCAGGTTGGAAAGATAGAGAAAAATGGACAGCAGAGGCATGGAATAGCTATTTGTTTGAATTTATCCAGTCGGGCATTGCTGAAGTCATGTTGCAGGAAACAACGTGGAAGGTGAAGTCCACCACGATAAGGAACAGATAGAACCCCTATCTCCAATGGATAAAAACTACAAAAGACATTTGGTGGAAACTAAAGACGATATGCCCGTGGCTGAGGATAATTGTCTGAACCCTTCCAATGGACATGGGGGGGGAGAGGGAAAGGGAAAATTGTGCGGGAAATTTAAAATTTGGAACGAGAAATATAATGTATGTAAAAAGCCTGAAATAAATAAATAAAATAAAACCCTAATGAATGAGGAAGAAAGGTTGGATATACCAGCGCAACCCGAGCCGCCTCTACTCAGAAGTAAACACTGAATTCAACAGGACTTACTCCCAGGTAAGCAGGGTTAGGATTGCAGCGTAAATCTTGGAAGCAAATGAAAAGGTAGCTCATCCATCACTTTCCTTGTCCGCAATCAAAGTGCAGGTATCTATTGTGGAATTATACATTGTTTGATATGGAGTCTGAGAGGATCATTTAAGTACCCAATTAGCCTGTAAGAGCTCTGTCTGAGTCAGCTGTGGTGGAGAGTGCTTGCCTGTGTGTGTTTTGAACGTTTAATGCCTTTTCTCACTCTTCCTTTCTAATTGGTGTTTAATTAAAAGAATAAATAATAAAAAAGAAAAGCAGCTTGTCTCCTGGCCATCTGGGTTTAAATATTAAAGAACGTGTTTTTTGCCTGGAAGGGAAAGATGCTGCTTCATGCGTAGAGCTCTCTGTGTGTATAAGAAAGACTTTATACTGCATGGTTCCAGCTAAGCATGCAGCTCTGTACAAAAGTGTTCAAATGCATGTGAATTACCAGGAAGAAACAGGTGTCAGCATTGAGCCTGCTGTAGATCCTAAAGCTGGGTATGTTCAGCAAGTGCAACATAAGGATATTTACTTGTCAGACAAGCAGCCTGACCTGATGATCTCTCTATAGGTGCTTTTGCACATAAGGCTTATGAAATATGATACAGAATGCCCCCCTCCCCTGGCTGTGGTTCAACAGGACCATAGAAAGTGGCAATATATTTATTATCATCATCATCATCATCATCATCATCATCATCATGTATTTATTTGCTGATGCACTGCAGACAGGCGACAACGACGATATTATCACAAGATGCTGAACAAGAATTGAAAATTTAGGCATTCCATTTTTGTTTTTAATAAACAAGCAAGTTACTATCCCTCATGGCTACAGCAATATACTTGAAAGTGACTTGGGTGACATCTGCTGAATCTTCAGAGGCCAGTGGATGCGGGAGGGGGTTGAGGGCCTTGTTTTGCTCCTTAATCCCATATCCTCCAACATTTCTCTGATGAAAGTAGAGACATCCTAAATCCCTCCCAAGAAAGCAAAATGGCTGTCCAACGAGGCCTTACAAATAGCGGAGGAGAGGAGGCAAGCAAAATGTGAGGGAGATAGTGAAAGATACAGGAAACTGAATGCAGATTTCAAAAAAAAAAAAATAGCAAGGAGAGACAAGAGGGCCTTCTTAAACAAGCAATGCAAAGAAATAGAGGGAAACAATAGAATGGGGAAAACCAGAGATCTGTTCAAGAAAATTGGAGATATGAAAGGAACATTTCGTACAAAGATTACCATAATCAAGGACAAAAGTGGTAAGGACCTAACAGAAGCAGAAGACATCAAGAAGAGGTGGCAAGAATACACAGAGGAATTATACCAGAAAGATATGGAGGTCTCGTACACCCCAGGTAGTGTGGTTGTTGACCTTGAGCCAGACATCCTGGAGAGTGAAAGTCAAATGGGCCTTAGAAAGCACTGCTAATAACAAGGCCAGTGGAAGTGATGATATTCCAGCTGAACTATTTAAAATTTTAAAAGATGATGCTGTTAAGGTGCTATACCCAATATGCCAGCAAGTTTGGAAAACTCAGCAATGGCCAGAGGATTGGAGAAGATCAGTCTACATCCCAATCCCAAAGAAGGGCAGTGCCAAAGAATGCTCCAACTACCGCACAATTGCGTTCATTTCACATGCTAGCAAGGTTATGCTTAAAATTCTACAAGGCAGGCTTAGGCAGTATGCGGACCGAGAACTCCTAGAAGTGCATGCTGGATTTTGAAGGGGCAGAGGAACCAGAGACCAAATAGCAAACATGCGCTGGATTATGGAGAAAGCTAGAAAGTTCCAGAAAAACATCTACTTCTGCTTCATTGACTATGCAAAAGCCTTTGACTGTGTCGACCACAGCAAACTATGGCAAGTTCTTAAAGAAATGGGAGTGCCTGATCACCTCATCTGTCTCCTGAGAAATCTCTATGTGGGACAAGAAGCTACAGTTAGAACTGGATATAGAACAACTGATTGGTTCAAAATTGGGAAAGGAGTACGACAAGGTTGTATATTGTCTCCCTGCTTATTTAACTTATATGCAGAATTCATCATGCGAAAGGCTGGACTAGATGAATCCCAAACCGGAATTAAGATTGCCGGAAGAAATATCAACCACCTCAGATATGCAGATGACACAACCTTGATGGCAGAAAGTGAGGAGGAATTAAAGAACCTTTTAATGAGAGTGAAAGAGGAGAGCGCAAAATATGGTCTGAAGCCCAACATAAAAAAACTAAGATCATGGCCACTGGTCCCATCACCTCCTGGCAAATAGAAGGGGAAGAAATGGAGGCAGTTAGAGATTTTACTTTCTTGGGCTCCTTGATCACTGCAGATGGTGACAGCAGTCACAAAATTAAAAGACGCCTGCTTCTTGGGAGAAAAGCAATGACAAACCTAGACAGCAACTTAAAAAGCAGAGACATCACCTTGCCGACAAAGGTCCGTATAGTTAAACCTATGGTTTTCCCAGTAGTGATGTATGGAAGTGAGAGCTGGATCATAAAGAAGGCTGCTCGCCGAAGAATTGATGCTTTTTAATTATGGTGCTGGAGGAGACTCTTGAGAGTCCCATGGACTGCAAGAAGATCAAACCTATCCATTCTTAAGGAAATCAGCCCTGAGTGCTCACTGGAAGGACAGATCATGAAGCTGAGGCTCCAATACTTTGGCCACCTCATGAGAAGAGAAGACTCCCTGGAAAAGACCCTGATGTTGGGAAAGATGGAGGGCACAAGGAGAAGGGGACGACAGAGGACGAGATGGTTGGACAGTGTTCTCGAAGCTACGAACATGAGTTTGACCAAACTGCGGGAGACAGTGGAAGACAGGAGTGCCTGGCGTGCTATGGTCCATGGGGTCACGAAGAGTCGGACACGACTAAACAACAACAACAACAAATTCCTCCCATGAATGGAATAATCAAGCAAAATAGCAAAAGAAATGAGGCAAACTAAGATAAAAGGCCCAGACTTCTGTGACTTTGATCATGTGTACAGTTTGCAAAATTGAGTTTTTACTTTGGAGTGCCTTAGCACAATTTCTTCCCTTTTTTGGGTACAAACAGTCACACACAGCCTTGGATCTCACCCTGAGACTGTGGCAAATGGGCAATTGGGTCCTGCCTAGGAGGAGCCCAGATTCCCCTGCAGTACCACAGAAGCAAACTCTCTGTGTCTTGGGCTAACATTTACTGTATCTTTCCATGTATAAGACTATATTTTCCTCCAATTTTTTAAAGTTTAAAAGTGGGGGTCGTCTTATACACAGAATGTTGCAATTATTTATTTCTTAGTTTTGGGCTCAAAAAATAGGGGCCGTCTTATACATGGGGGCATCTTATACATGGGAAAATACGGGCTAACCCCTCCAGGATCAAAGGCTTCCTGAGCATCCTAGGCAGGAGAAGGCTAAGGTGCTAATATCCTGCTCACAAGCTTTCCAAAGGCACCTGGCTACTCACTGTGGGGAAAAGGCCTTTGATTGAGCTGGTCCCTTCTGAGGTTCTTACCTGCATTTGAAGTGCATCCCTTTCTCCCTGTACTTGTGTGTGTGCACAAGCACCTGTGCATCCCTCCTTCTCCTTTCACCATGGCTCTGAGCACACGGCCACTGCAGCCGGCCCATTTGTTTGCCTAGGCTACAGAGGCGCTACAAATCTCTCCACTGCGCCTCTGCCCAGGCTCAGCCTGTAAGCTGATGACATATCCTTCAACCTTTCCTGTGGCTCAGCGAGGCGCAGCTGCTGCCTGAACCAAGGAAAATGTCAGCCCCCAGGAGGAGGAGAGGTTTAACTTAAAGTGAGCCCCGAGGAAGAGCCATCCCACAAGCCAGGGATTGCTTCCTTGCTGTAGCAGCATGTTATTTACATTTGCTCTTTCCAAGGCTGCCCAGCAAAGTCTCTCCACCTGCTCTCTCCGCAGCACTAGACGCATTGGGGCGAGCCTTCCCTTCCTCTGGCGGCATTGCAAACACAGTGCACACATCAACACAAGAACTTGGCAAGAGTTGTTTTTCAAAAGGCTGGTGCCAGCCAGGGTTTAGCCCCATAACCTATTTCCATAGCCTCAGCTCTGCCCAGGAAGGAGGCTACAGAAAGGCAAATATGCAAAGGCTCCTCAGTGGAGACTCTCCAACTTCTGACGCCAAGTCTTGGGGTCTTGATACCTGTGGCCCTCCAGGTGTTGTCAAGCTCCAGATCCCATCATCTCTTGACCATTGTGCTTGATGGGAAGTAGACCCTATGGCCTACCCTGTCTGGCACAACTCTCCAGGGTTTCAGACCAGGGGCGGAGGAAGGAGGGGGCGGTGGGGGCGGTTTGCCCTGGGTGTCTTTGCTGAGGGGGGTGACATTTGGTACGCTGCCTGCCTATAACTCCCAGCCTACCCCAAGCCATCAGGGGAAGGGGGGAGCTGCACTGGCTTTGCTGGCGGCATTCCCCCATTCCCCCCCTTTGTTTTGACAGCTCGGGGAGACTTGGGAGTCACAGGTGGGCAGCACACCGAATGTCCACCATCCTGTGGGGCTCGCTCTGCCCCCAGCTGCAGGGGGTGCACGCCGCTCCGTGCACCCAAGCGGCTAACCTGCGCCTGGGAGGGCACCCTCCGCCCCTGTCAGGACTCTCAGCTTCTAACCCATCTTCACCTGAAGATGCTGAACCTGGGACATTCTGTAGGGCCCTTCTACTGAGCTAGGGTCCTTGGTTGACTGCTATGGATTATCATATTTGTATCTGGTGTGAATCACTTGGAGTTCAATAACTGAAGGAAAGGTGCATATAAATAAACCTGACCTCAACTAACTGGGCATGATGAACTCAATCCTGCATTTCACTTTTCATTGGGTTCATCACACATTGTCAGGGACTGTGGTAGGAGCTGCCTGCCCAAAAGAACCTCAGGGAGGGCAAAGAAGAGGACGACTTAGATCCTGGATCCTGCGGAAGGGGCGAACTGGGAGGTGCTAGAAGCAGGTGGAGAGAGGTCAGGAGAAGGAGGCCCTTCCAGGACAGGGTTAGAGGCTGAGAGTCACAATGTGAGCACAGACTCGGACAGAGGGGAGCCAGAGGTTGGCCCTGCTACACAGCAGCAGGGCAGTCTCAGTCCTGCTGGCTCGCCTCCCCCATGACACCCTGCAAGTTGCTGAGCAATGGGCCAGACAGCCCGGGGGGGCGTGTCTCTCCCTCTAACCAGCCTTCATCTACTTGGGAGGGGTCCAGAGTGAAAAGCCAGAGGGGGAAGGGTGGAGCTAGTGGTCAGTTTCAACAACTTCTTAGCTGGATTAAGGCAAACCAGGGGACTCTGCCTTGCTAATTGCATTTCGGGCTGTGTGTGTGTGTGTGTGTGTGTGTGTGTGTGTGTGTGTGTGTGTGTGTGTGTGTCTGCCCTGTGGTTGACCTGGCTCATTGGCAGCTCCTTGACACACATCCACACTTAAGTAAGCCAGGACCTCTGCCAGCTGCTGCCATCCATGCCCAAGTGACTGCTTGTGACACCAGCTATTGATGAGCACACATTCAATAGGCTATATGCAATGAACATCTACTCCATGGGTAGGCAGACTAAGGCCTGGGGGCCAGATCCGGCCCAATCGCCTTCTAAATCCGGCCTGCAGATGGTCCAGGAATCAGCTCATGTTTTTACATGAGTAGAATGTGTCCTTTTATTTTAAATTTATCTCTGGGTTATTTGTGGCTTGCCAGTTCCTTCTCCAGGTGGATCACGTTTAGTCAAAACTCTCCACTATGACCTGTCCATCTTGGGTGGCCCTGCATGGCATAGCTCAGTGGTTCCCAACAGGTGGTCCGTGGACCCCCAGGGGTCCGCGAGCTATGCCAGAGGGGTGCGCAAGATGCTATTAGAATAAAAAATATATTAAGTATATTTCGTATGATAACAGATTTGTTGTTTTGGCCGCTTCCTGCATGAGCAGAGTCTAGTGCAAAACTAGAATTAGATAGAGGCAGTAGTTCTGCTGTATGCCGTTAGGAGGCGCTTTACAAACACTACTGTTTTGCAAAGAGGCAGCGCGCGCATTCTAAACGTTCACCTCCCCAAGATGCTTTGCGCGTGTCGGCTTCATTTGTGCGCTACTGCGCAGGTACCCTGTCTTCTCCATTCCCCTCCCTCCTCCCTGGCGCGCGCTGCCTCTTTGCAAAACAGTAGTGTTTGTAAACAAAGCATTGTTTTTCGCGGAAGCTACAGTTCGTGTAGTTTAAAATGGACCGTTAGTTAAAAAGTGGTTCTTTAAAACGACAAAGGCCTACAGATGAAGAGGAAGATAATGCATTTGATGTTCAAGCAAGTAAGTCATTAATTTGGCTCTCACTTTTTAATTTTAGGATTAGGAATTAATGGGGGTCCTTGTCACAATAGCGGCTCAATGAGGGGTCCTCGAGAAAATTTTGCTGGGAACCCCTGGCATAGCTCATAGCTTCTCTGAGTTATTCAAGCCCCTTCGCCACGACAAGGCATTGATCCATGAAGGGGAAGGAACATAAGTACAGTGGGTCTATTCTGAGTATGGCTAGCATTGGACTCAGCCTATTGTCATTTCCATTTCTGCTCTCAAGGCTATGGGTGATGGGCTTGTTTGCATCTCTGCAGCTGTACTAGATGCCTCCTGCCCACTGTGTTATCAAGGTGGTACAAATACCCAGCTTGTTAGAGGCTCATCTTGTATCAGCATTTTTCTGTCAAGCAGCCAGTCTTTCCCTCACAAAGCATCATGCTGCAGATATATATGAAATTGAGAGTGCTAACCACGAGTTTCACTTTCTCTGCCTCATTATACTTTGTCTCTATTTGAGGCTGTCTCTGTGTGGAGCTGCACGTCTGAATACCAAGCATGTTAATAGGTTAAAGTAAATCTAAAGTTACATTTGAAAGCCAAAAAGATGAAAGTAGATCACAGGCCAAAGATCAAACAATCTAGAACCACTTCTAAGCTTTTTACTGCTGGAGATTATTAGCATTTGAAAGTGAAGAGCATTAGTGAGAGGAGGGGAGGGAGGGGGAGTGAAGTTGGAAGGAATTTCAGCTGTGGAGATAAAATGGAAATCAAATGACAGCCGAGAGAAGAGGGAATGCAGAAGGGGATTGGATTGATTCAAAAGGGGTGTGTATTTATATATGCAATATGTGTGTGAAGGGGGATGACTGGACTTATTTTTAGAAATCAAATAAATATTTTAGCTGATTGAATTAAAAATAAAGGGAAGTAAACTAAGCTGGAAATTCTTCAGGTTTTACCACTGTGTTTTCCCCAAATGTCTGATGACTGAAGTACCTTTTTTCCCCTGAGTTAGAAATTGGATACACCTTTCTGTCTTACACTGCATGAAACTACCTGTGATTTTGTGTGAGTGGCTGTCTGGGGCATGAAACACTTCTCTGCTTCTTGACCGGAATCAAGCAAGCCTGGGGCAATTACAGTCACTCACTAAGAGACACAATATTCTGCCTCCTCAGAAGGTATGGTAGGTGAGTCTGCTGCCTCCCTTTACAACGAAGCACTTGAATTACCTGGAAAGAGGGTAGTTATTCAACCTCACCACAAGAAAATTTCTCTGGACCCAGAAAACTGGGTCCATCACCTAGCAGTCATATATCATCACTGTTGAGCTAGAGAAGGCTATTGTTTGTTTGTTTGTATCTATAAATCATTAAACATCACAATAATACCAAAGCGGTATAGAGCAACAATAAAAATAAAACAAGTAAAAACAGAAAAGGCAGTGCCCAAAACACACACTGATACAAAAAAAAAAACACCACAGTCAACTCATCCTTCTGGGAAGGTCTGTAAAAATAAAAATAGTGTCAAAGCCTGTTTTATAATGTACACAATGTCTTAAATGTATACAGTCATACCTCGGTTTAAGTACGCTTTGGTTTGAGTATTTTCAGTTTAAGTACTCCGTGCACCCATCTGCAGGGGCGGCTCGCCCATTGGCCCTAGTGGCGCGGGGCGCCAGGGCGCTGAGGGGCACCCCAGCAAGTGGGGGAGCTGTGTGATGGCCTCCCTTTCCCTCCTCCTGGATGCCCGCCAGCCGCGCCGCTCGGAGGAGAGAGGTAAACAAGCGGAGCAGGGGCACTAGGACCCTGTTCCGCTCTGCAGCGGAGCTTTCCTTTTTTTTTTAAGAGTGGGGGGGGGGCGCCCGAGGGATCTGCACCAGGGCGCCCGATGACCTTAAGACGCTACTGCCCGTCTAGAACGGATTAATCCACTTTCCATTACTTTCAATGGGAAAGTTCGCTTCAGGTTAAGTACGCTTCAGGTTAAGTACAGACTTCCAGAACCAACTGTGTACTTAAACCGAGGTACCACTGTACAATGAAAGACAGGGCACTGCTTTCTACTGAGTCAGAACACTGGTCGACAAAGGTTAGCATTGTCTGCACTGAGTGGCAGCAGACCTCTGGGATTTCAGGCAGAGGACAATTGCCACCCTTACCTAGAGATGCCAAGAATTGAACCTGTGACCTTCTGCATGCAAAGCGAATGCTCTGTCACTAAGCTGCACAGCCCTTCCCTAACTTCAGTGGGCAGCATGTTCCACAAGGCAGGTGTTGCTGCACCAAATGCTCGAGTCCAAGTCACCATGGAACTAGCCTCCGACACACGCAACACCGCAAGGTGGGTCCCCATAGGTGACTGCAGTGAATAGACAGTAAGGCAGGGGTCGGCAAGGCTTACCGGCCATGGGCCGGATCACTCTCGCTGAGATTGTCTGTGGGCCAGACCGGCGCAGCATAACGCCAGGAATCACTTCTGTGCATGCCCAGACGCCGGAAATCACACCTGCGCAGAAGCAATTTTCAGCATCTGGGCATGCGCAGAAGCAATTTCCGGTATCTGTGCATGCGCAGACATGATTTCAGGTGCCGCTCGGCAAGTCCATGCACCATGCCACGCCAGTTTAGTGCAGTGTGGGGGGAACTTGCTGAGCAGGCAGCTCGGTTCAGGGGCGGCTTGTGGGCCGGTAAAACGGTCTTTGTGGGCCAGATCCACACGTTGCTGACCCCTGGTAAGGTGTACTGATCAAATTTTTAAAGGGGTTATAAATTGTGGGACTTTTTGATTTAAAGGAAATAGTGACATGAAAGAAGTTTATAATATATATAGGGCATGGAGAAACTGGATAGCAAAAACCTTTCTCCCTCCCATAAGACTAAAACTCATGGACCTCCAATGAAGCTCAATGCTGAAAGACTTGGGACAGGGGGGGGGGAGTATTTATTCACATGGCCAATAGTTAAACTATGGAACTCCCTCCCACAGGAGGCAGTGAAGCCATGAACTTGGATGCCTTTAAAAGGGGATAAGACAAATTCATGAAGGAGGATACTAGCCATAATGGCTATGTTCTACTTCCACTTTCAGAGAAAGCATGCATATTAATACCTGTTGCTGTCAACAAGCACTATTGCTCTCATGTCTTCCTTATGGGTTTTACACAAGCATCTGCTTGGCCACTGTGAGAACAGGATGTTGGGCTAGATGGGCAGTTGGCTTGATCTATCAGGGTCTTCCTATGTTATGTTCCTATCAGGGATGACAGCAAGCCCACTGGGATTGGCTGCTCTGTGGAGTTCGGCAGGACACTGGGCTTGACATCACTGCCTGCAAGATGATTGGCAGTGACTTCAAATCTGCTGGGATTAAGCTGCTCTATGCAGTTCCCTGTGGGGAAGGAACCTGCTCAAAGCAGGGCTTGAAGTCAGTGCCCATCAGCTTGGCGGGACTTGCATCTTCCTTTGTAGCATGGCCGGCTGCACCACAAAGGAAAAATGGGTCATCTAATGTCATAGTGACATCAGGTGATTGACACATGAGCAGGGGGCTCCACCCACCTGTCATAATCACTCACTGATCTAGCTGCCTGGTTCTCCTTATGCCAGAGGTCCCCAAACTAAGGCCTGGGGGCCAGATGCGGCCCAATCACCTTCTAAATCTGGCCCGCAGACGGTCCAGGAATCAGCATGTTTTAGTAGAATGTGTCATTTTATTAAAAATTCATCTCTGTGTTATTTGTGGGGCATAGGAATTCATTTATTTATTTATTTTCAAAATATAGTTGCCCCCCCCCACAAGGTCTGAGGGACAGTGGACCGGCCCCCTACTGAAAAAGTTTGCTGACCCCTGCCTTATGCTATTGTGTTCATGTCCGGTTGCCATTGTAAGAACAGGATAATGAAGTAGCAGACAGACCCTTTGGTCTGATCCAGCAGGTCTCTTCTTTGACTGTAGTTGCCTGATCCTACCCTGCAGATTCCACATTGAGCAAAGGACTGGATTGGATCGCCCTCCCGCAGGTCAGGGATGGGAAGCCTTTTGGGATGGGTGGGCTATATATTTATCTCTACCTATCCCAGGGGCCAGCTTGGCAGGTGTGTGGAGTCAGGACGGTTCAAAGAACAAAATCGAAATATAAAACCACAAAATATATAATCAAAAATGAAAACAACAAGATGGGTCTGGTTTTGCCAGCACATCATCCTCAGGGAATGAACTAATGAAGCAACATCAAGAAGGATTGAACAGTCTGCTCATCAGCTGCTCATCCTGCTCTTTGCAGGGGTCTCCTTCACCAGTACATTCCCCGCACCCAGCAGAATTGAACCCTGTCCCCCTGCACATCAGCTGACACCATCCAGTGACATCAGCTGATGCACATGTGGCTGTAATTTTGGAGATCTGGTCTTGTGGGCCTATTGGACACCTGACGGACCAAAGATTGCCCTATAATCTGGAAAGGTTCCCTTCTCCTGCCCAAAGGCATTTCTTACTCTATGGATCCATGTTCTTACAAATACTCTGGCCTGACAGGAGCCTTTAATTCATAGTTTCCAAGCAAATAGTCATTATGAATTAGTGTTCTAGCACATGCAACACCCTCAGTTCTTCCTTCTTGCATTATGAGCGACGAGATCCCGCTGCTGCTGCTGCTCTGCCTAACACACACAGGCACACAGAGAGACATGCACAGGGAGCCATGAAGTTTGGCCCGGCCCAGACATCTGCTTTGCATTCCAACATTTGGGTCCTCCCCAGGGGCTGGATGGTGTGAAGAGCAGCAAAGCCGTGGCTGGCAAAATAGGAGGTGAGCCTCCTGCTGCTCTGTCAGTTTGCTGGGGCCCCCTGTAGCCTGTCTCCTTTAGAAGTGCTTGAACCTGACAAGGAAGCAGGCAGGAAACCTCCCTTTCGGCACAGCCGCTGCCTGGCCTCACCTCCGGCCTGGCAGAATGTCAAGCGAGGGGGCCAAAAATAGCCATCAAAAGAGCACGCAGATAATTTGAGCTGACCAAATGAGAGGAAAGGGCATAAGCTGAGACGCTTCTCTCTGTCTCTCCCCCTTCACTTTGGCCTTTTTCTGCAGGGGGGCGGGGGGGAGAGAGGCATCTGTTTTTCTATCAGTTTGTTTCCCGCTGCCTGCCTTCTTAGAGTTGAATGGATTCTCCCCAGTGTGAAAGTCGGAAAAGAAAGTTTATAAGCCAGCTCAGTAAATGTTTCGGGTTTGTGATAAGCACAACTGGAACTCCAGCTGTGATCTACACAGGTTTATGTCCCGCAGAAATATGGAATGTCTTTTTAAAGAGAGAGAAGCAGAATAGGTGGATTATAACTTTCTACATTTGAGAAACTCACAGGGTAGGGTGGCTGTGTGCCCTAGCTTGCAGAGGACAGTCCTCTGTTTGAAAAAGTCCTCTGTTTGTTTTGGTTTTTAATTAGTTTTCATTAAAGGGTTTTTTTGTGTGATACAAAACAAACCAATAAGCAAGGAAAAGTACATATGGTGTCTCCACTTTTTAGTTCAAATTGATCCAAAGATTTCAAAACATCCCCAGAAGGGAGACTTGGCGGTGTGTGTGTGTGTGTGTGTGTGTGTGTGTGTGTGTGTGTGTTGAAGTTGCCTTTTGACAATCAGCACCTGGACAGCAGACTGGTCACAGCCTACTGTGGTGAGATGTATTTCTATTTAAATTAGATTATTATTTTTTTTAAAAAAATTGCATCCATAGAAATGAGGTAACATATCCAAATTGTGTACTGTTTTGTCCTCTGCTTTTGACGATACATAAGGAGTCAGCTGATCTCAGCATGGTGGCTAATGGTAGGGGTAGGGGAGCTGCTAGTCGGTCAACAGCCCAACCTGGAGCACTGAGGGGTGGTTGTTTTTAAGGCTTTTTTCCTCTGTGTCCTGATAGCATCCAGGAAAGGAACAATAGCTTGCTTTTAGAAATGGAAAATTTCTCATTTTAAAAAAGAACAACTCAGTAGGAGCTGGTGACCCTCAAATGTAGTTGTGCCCCAGATTCCACCCATCTTTAGACTGTGAAGTTGCAGGCAGGGAACAGTTTCACACACAGACACCACTCCAATTTAATCTAGTTTTTTTCTTCAGAATACCAATTGAGGGGGGACGGGACATAACCCTCTCCCCACTCCGCCCTGCTTCATTGCTCAGTCTTTACAGGCTACAATTTTTGAGTGTGTAATTGCATGTAACAGGTTCATTTATAACCAGAACTTGCCAGCCTGGTGCCCTCCAGATGTTTGGGACCACAAACTTGCATCACCTCCAACCAACATCTAGAGGGCACCAGGCTGGTAAAGGCTGTTTAAAAACAGAAAGACAGTTTTGCATTTGTTTGGCTGGAACCAGTCTTCAGTTCCAGGTAATCAGTCCCTAGCCACCAGTCTTTCATGAAGTACATTACTTTCTGTCTTCCTCGCTGGGTTCAAATTTACTGTGTCAACTTATCCTTTGTCAGTCTATCCCACAGTTATTTATTTTATTTTTGTTATCTCCAGTCTCTTTCTGTCAGTGGCTCAACGCATTCCCACTTCTGTGCTGTCAGGAGATTATGGATTAGTTTCTTATAGAAGCAGCTTGTGCCCCCATCAATGAAACACTCAAAGAGCATTATCTGTGGGTAAAGGTGTAGCTCTCACATTGTAATTTTGCCTATGACCATTCCACCAGAGCCAGCCCTTTCAATAGTCGCCGTCTGGCATATTTTAGGCAATCGATTCCCCACACATGAACACCTTCAGGTGGGTTTTCAAGATCAGTATCACCCATGATCATATTATGAAATAATTCCATTCCAGCTACTGTAGTTGGAAGCACAGTCAGATGCTTAAAGGAGTACCATGAATCAGGGGTGGTCAACCGACTTCAAGCTGGGGTATGGGCAGAATCTTATCAACCAGGCTTCTTGAGCTTCCAGACAGATTTTGTTTTTGTTTTTGTTATGTTACTAGCAATTCCTCTTCTGCTAGCCTGCTGCACGAAAGTCCTTGTCACCTGTGGCTACCAGGCTAGTGCTTAAATGCAAGGCTGCTTTAAACCTTGCTGGAAGTCTGTCTGCTTCTCTGAAATGTCCCTGTGGACTCTGGTGCTTGGATCAGGAATGTCAATTGGAACGAGACCAAATGAGCTACCTGGGATTGGTTCTACTCATCCCTCAGGGCTCCCTTAAGAATAATAATGAGAAGATGGCTGTGCAACATCAACACTAATGATTGTGGCTATTGTGAAGCTTCCAGATAGGTCTGGTTATAGCTACTAGGAACCTGATCAGCTCACCTTGCTTGGACTACATCCACTTCGGTCTCCCAAGTTCTCTCAGTCAACTCAAGTGTAGCTCCCCAAGGCCGCTTCCTAATTCTCTGGCATCCTCCTCCTGAAACCTCCAAATGATGGGGAGAGGCACACAACAGAGTCGGCCTTGGATTCTTTTGTATTTTTATTATACCCTCCCTCTCATCTGCCTCCATTCATAGATCTGCTTGCATAACCTCCTCGTTTTCTGTGTTTTCCCATCTCTTCCCCACACCCACTGGAAATGATAATACAGACGAGACTGTCTGGCCTCCCAGCCTCTCCGGGCCTCCCTGCTTTCCCTTCCTTCTGCCTGCTTCAATTGGATGTCAGCTGCAGCTTGGAGGAGACTAATTGGCTGGCAGAGGGAGCCCTCACTGCAGATGAAAGGCTATAAATAAATATTTTGCGATTAAACATCTTTATTAGAAAACATCAATGCTTTCTATGAGCAGCTTCTGCCTCCTGGTTGCTTACTTCCCAGGCCCCTCAGCTGTGTGTGTGTGTGTGTGTGTGTGTGTGTGTGTGTGTGTGTGTGTGTGTACGCCCTTCCTCCACCCAGAGAAATGTGGAAATCGCACAAAGCTACAAATGCTGCTTTCTTACAGCTACTCTCTGACATGAAAAGTAAACCTTACTGCACATGAATCAAATGAACAGCCTGGGGATGGGGTGGGCTCCCGCTGGATAATTTAAAATGCCTCTCACCACACATCAGGCAACACTGTCCACTAGGTCACAACATCCCTGAGGGTAGAGTTTGCTCCCCACCCCTCAAACTGGACCAACACACTTTGAATTGTTTATTTATTTAGAAGCATTCTTAGGCTACTTCCACACTATATCTTTAAATATTCTGTTAGAAGCCACCCAGAGTAACTGGGACAACACAGTCAGATTGACTACATATAAATAATCAAAGAAGCAATGATTCTTCAACATCAACTTTGTTGGACTGGTCTTCCAAAGCAACTACTCTATTCCGAACTTTAAAATGGAAAGCATAATTCTGGTGGTCAACAAAAGAGGTTTAAAGATGCTTTCAATGCAAACCATTAAAAATGTAGTATAAATACCGACAATTGGGAAACACTGGCCTGTGAGCGCTCCAATTGGAGAACAGCCACTACCAAAGGTGTCATAGACTTTGAAGATACTCAAACGCAGGACGAAAGGGAGAAACACACTAAGAGGAAGGCAGACTTGGCAAACCCTCAGTGTGTTCAACTCCTGCCTGGAAACTTAAGTCCCCACTGTGGAAGGACGTGTGTATTGGAAATAACTGGCCCATAACAGTGGCCCATAAAAGTATGCTTCCTGCAGAGTCAAAAGAAAAATGTGCAACAAAAGCTGACTTGGCTGAAGCAGGTCACCAGGAGAAAAAAGGCTTTTCTAACTTAGACTTTAATTTTAAGCAAACAAACTTAGAACTCTTGGTTATTAACTAACCTTCCCCCAGAGACTTTAAACTAATTCCAAACATGCTTTATCAGTAGACTCACACTCTCAACCTCCAACACTCCCCAAACTCCAAACTTCCAACATTCCCCAAACTCCCAACAAGAAACTGCTTCTCAACCAGAGTCTTATATACACAGAGTAAAGCCCACCCTTGGGAGCAATTAAGAACAAAAACACCGGCACCTGTTTCTTAAACTGACAGTACTGACATCAGACCAGCTCAGGTGCAATTTGATTTACTCAAAAAACCCAACAGTGTGGACCCAGAACTGGCCTCCACAGTCACTTACAGACTCACTGTTAAAACCATGTTCATAGAAGACAATCTTACTCAGCTATGAGGGATCACCAAAGAAGAAGAATACATAAATAATAATAATAATAATAATAATAATAATAATAATAATAATAATAATAAGATGATGATGATGATGATGATGATGGAGGAGGAGGAGGAGGAAAAAATCTTCACACTGATTTCATGAGCCAAATCCATGCCAAAGGCTTGTGTGACATTGAGCTCTGCACACAGAGGCATTTCTTTTGGAAAATGTCTCTCTGCCTGACCCCAGTGTCTGATCAAACTTAGAGCAAGAAAGTCTTAACTACCACCTTACTATGAAGCTCTCAGCAGCACAAAGCAAGCTTGCTAGGCAAATCTCAGCTGACAATTTCATTGATAAGTTTGCCAAAATGAAGGTAAGGAAGAAGTTGTTCAAGTCAGCTACCTGTTTAAGTATTAGATGACTCATGAATCATTGCAATAAAGGACATTACGTTTGAATTATGCAAACATTTGATAATTTCTGCTCTTAATTTTAGTGATCACAAATAATGTTTATAGCTACTATGACGATCAGTAATTTCCTGAGTTTCTAAGATACACTGTGTACATTCCACTAAAGTAGGCTAGATAAAGTAGATAAACTCATTAACAAGCATAAATGCTGAGTCACTAAATACCTGTGACAGCACTACTGTGGGAAGTCACAGAAGTTTTTTTAAAAATAAATCTTTATTTTGGGTAGGGCTGACACAAGGCATTTTGGCACCTGCAGTGAACCACAAAATGGCAGGGGAGAGCTGCCAGAGAAGAAGTGTTGAGTGAAGATCTACAATGGAAGGACTCAAATCAATCTTATCTGATGGTGGAAAGGGGCCCACTCTGAATCACTCTGGGTGGGTGCAGAGCTCAGGAAACCTTCCAGTTGAGCTTTATTATTATTATTATTATTATTATTTTCCAGCAGGTACTTTAATTAAAGTCTAATTTCATACTTTTCACCAGTTTTTATCCTTTCTTTATTCTATTTCTTATACATGACTTGCAGACTGTTGTAGATAAGTGGTATAGAAATTGTTTTTTAAAAAAATAACTAATTGTGGTGCTACTACCAAAAAGGCCTTCTCCCTGTGGTAGGCAAACTCATTATAAAGGAAAAACCCAGCAGTGCTAGAGTTTCTTTGAGCACAATACCAGCATTTCCGTGAGAAGCAGAAAACAGTCCTGAAGGCCACTCCAACGTCCCCTTGCTACCACCTAGCCCAGGCATCCCCAAACTTTGGCCCTCCAGATGTTTTGGACTACAGTTCCCATCATCCCTGACCACTGGTCCTGTTAGCTAGGGATCATGGGAGTTGTAGGCCAAAGCATCTGGAGGGCCAAAGTTTGGGGATGCCTGACCTAGCCCCTTTGGGGGGGGGGAATAACTGTACTGATTTTCCTGAAGCCCCTACTTCTACACATGATGTGTTCTTGCAACCTATTTCTCTCTTGCCAGTAGTTTAGGAAGAGGAGAGGGGACATCTCTATGCAATTGCTTTACAGGATGATTCAGTCTCAACTGTGCTGCCCATAAAATATACTCACCTAATAGTCTCCCAGGACTTGTTTGTCCTTGGTTGTTGACTATAACTCCAGAGAAAGGGGGGGAGAGGGAGGGAGATGGCCAGCATCTGTGTGTTTTGGCATCTTTTGTGACTGTGATTTGATTCCCCACTTTCAGGCTGCACTACTAGTTTCAACAAGGGCAGGTGAGTTTTATCATTCCCAATATCAGCTCGCCCTTTCATTTTGCATGGATACACATGGAGTGGGTGATGGCAGAAGGATGCAGGGGTGGAGGAGAAATTAGCATTTCCGTGTGAACCCATCTAATCCAAAGTGATGTGTGACCCAAAATGCAGCTGTCCTTTGAAATCTACGATTCTTTGGAATTTGCAATGCAGATGTCCAGCCACATTTTGAAAAACAGTATAGCAGAAAGTGTGCACACAAATGCATATATTGGTAAAAAAAGAAAGAAAAAAGTGCTATGTCAGGGGAAAGTGCATGCAAAAATGTGTACATTAGGAGAAATTATTGAATGGGAGGTAGCTGGTCAATTCCACATATTGTTGGAAGAAAAATATTTTCTAGAGCAGTGTTCCCTAACCTAGTGGTCTCCAGGTGTTTTGCACTACAACTCCCATTGATAGGACTGTACTGCAAAATCTCTGGAGTGAAATATATTAGGGCAAAGTGCGCAGGTGACCTGGGATAGAGCATGAGACTCTTAATCTCAGGCTCGGGGGTTTGGGCCCCACATTGGGCAAAATATTCCTGCATTGCATGGGGTTGGACTAGATGACCCTTGTAAACAACAGCATACCAAAATGCATTCTATTAAGGGAAAATACTTGCAAAACTACACAGATTAGGCAAAATTTCCCACAAAAATGTGTATAATAAGGGAAATGTGCAGTAGAATGTGCACTAGAACTTTTTTTTAAAAAAAGCTTCTCATACTGATGCAAAAATGTGGAAATTAAACTTAACACTAGAAATATGAGAAAGCAGGATAAACCAAAATGGGCCACACTGGGATTTCTGCAGCTGGACTCAATGTGCCTGCCCTAGAAAGCACTCCCAGGCGCAACAGTTCTCATCACTACTGGCCTGATTCTTCGAGTCTGCCTCTGGGTTCGTTGCAAGCCCTTGCCATGGAGGTCAGGTTCTGTGAGTGTCATTAAGGTAACTGGCCCTCTGGTGAGTCCCATACATGTAGAAGAGGGTTTGGTTGCCCACATGGGCTCCCTCAAGTTTCTCCTCATTCCCTTTTTGGGGTCAGGTGCTTGGCGAGAGCATCTGCTCAGTTGAGGTTATTTGTAGTTTCTGTGGGCTACTGGCAGGAGAGCTCACAAATGCTTGTTTTCTCTCCATCTTGTTACCACCACCATTCCTTTCTGCTTGCTCAAGATCCCCTTTAAAGGGCCCAGTTAAAAGTCTGGAGTTTGGGTTGTAAAAGTTGGTAGTCAACTTGTTTTTAGTTTAGAGGCTCTCCTGCACAGGAGGACCAAAATTTCATCCTAGCAATTAAGGGGAGATGGAAACTTAGCCAAGGCTCTAATCTCCTTCTGACTGGCTAAAAGCTTGGGAGGAAAATACAGTCATATCTCAGAAGTTGAACGGAATCCATTCCGGAAGTCCGTTCGACTTCCAAAATGTTCAGAAACCAAGGCACAGCTTCTGATTGGCTGCAGGAAGTTCCTGCAGCCAATCAGAAGCCACGGAATCCGCGTCGGACATTTGGGTTCCAAAGAACGTTCGCAAACTGGAACATTCAATTCCTGGTTTGCGGCATTCGGGAAACAAAATGTTCAACTCACAAGGCGTTCGTCAACCAAGGTATGACTGTATTGCATATAAGTCAAGTCATGTCAAACATGACAATTAGTCAGAAAGTTGTGAATTTGAAATCTTGCAGGAGAGAGAAAGGGCTTCAAGAGAGCTGGAACACTGGAAAGCGGTAGACAGAACAGATGGATATCGGAGTGATCTGGAAGCTGAACTGAAGAATGCAAACTCGTAAGTATTGTCTTGCTTAGGGAAACAGCCTAGAATATAAATGTTGAAGAAATACAACCTGTGTGCCGTTAATAATGATTGTGCAACCCGTACAGCACATAGGTGACAATTATTCACACAATTAATATTCTTGTTAAAAAACAATTTTTCACCATTTATCAAGTTTGTGAGAATAAGACAACTACTTACAAAGTGCCATGAAAACTTATAAGCCATCTAAAATAAAGTGAACTTGCAGTGTCAGATTTTACGAAGTTCTTACAACTTCTTGACTCATTTTTTGTTTTTTCTTGTTTTTTTAGGTAAGTTCAAGAAGGTAGGTAAGTTCAGCAATGCTCCCGGTAGCTGTGAAGTGCAGATGGAAGACAAAATAGAAATGTGGCTAGATTCATTTTTTTCTTTCTCTCTCCCTCCTTTTGCTCTCAGGGGAACTCAAACTACAAAATAATTTCCCCTGAAAAATCATTCCCTCAAAACATATTTCACTTGTTGCCTTACTAAAACCTTAAGTGCAAGCATATTTTGCTTGGGATAAAAATAGTCTGAAGTCTTGTTAGTTACCTCCACATCTAAGTGCCATGCCACTCTGCCTAATAATATACAGAGTAAGCTGAGCCAGTTCCAATCCAAAAGGCTGTTTAGCGGAGGCAGCCAAAGAGAAAGAGATTCACTTGCTGGCGGCAGAGAAGTCAACATAAACAGGGGTTGGTTTGGAGGGTTGCTTCCCTGCCTCTCCTCCCTCTCACAGTGCAGGTTACAGCTTATGCCAACGCACCCACAAAGGGTCCTCCAGTTCCGACATTGAATGCTCTATCTGAAGGTGAGAAAGGAATGCCTGTTAACAGAGGCTCTGTGCTGGTTGGGATGTTCAGCAAACCTTCCTCCATCTGGACTGTGTCACCCACCTTGAACCTGCAGCTCTGTAGCTGAGCTATGTTGACATCTCCACAGGGGAGCCAGCTGACATCATTGCGAGTGGATCTGCCACCTTGAAATGCATAGCACGTTGCAAAAGGGTGAGGCCCTGAACCTGCTCCTCTGCAGGGAGGAATGGAGCTGGGAGAAGCAAGCACAAAAACTGCCAGGCTGGGCATGCAGCAAGATGCCAGCCCAGGCTTAGCTAACTGAGACCCTCTGTTTCTTCCTGTGGGGCATCCTGCAGCTCCACCATCTGCTAAACCCATGGAGGGAGCTCACCACTGCTCCAAGTGAGGAAAGGGGCTGCCTGCTGAATGCCCCAAGGACAGGAGCAGTTCCTGTGGGTACCTTGCTATGTCCTTGTGTTCCTAGCTAGGTCAGCATGGCAAAGTAGTGCATTTGCACATCTTCCCTAAGGTAAGTCCGCTCTCCCCCAAAAGCCCTGCCCTCCACATGCCAAGTTTCAAGGTTGTGCCATTGCCAAACTGCCTTCTGTGATAGCTTTTTCACCTTCCCAGTTACAGAGGGGTCCATATTTTACATACCTGATATAAAGCTATTGGGAGAGCATATTACGAGACACACACACACACACACACACACACCAAGCAAACTGGAGGCAGTCAATGCCCCCGGGGTCCGATTTGCACCCAGGGAGGAAAAGGACATGACAAGCTGCCCTTTTCCAAATTGTTCCTCTTAGTAGAAGACATTGGAAGCAAGCTTCGGCACACAGGAGAGAGGTGGGGATTGGGGACGTCTGTCAAGGGGTTTCGCAAGCACACAACTGTCTGTGTTTGTTCAGCCATGTGGAAGGCAGCAATAGAGAGAACCCACCGATGGTGCATGGCGGGGGAAGCAGGGCTTTGAAAAGCACGGGCAGGTTTGTGTGTGCTTTTTCTCCCCTCCTCCTCTTTCAACCTTCAATTCAGAAAAGGCCCTCAGTGCGTGTTTGAGGAGGATGTGGTTTCTGGAGGTATAAAATGAAAACATGAAAACAAAGCCCCAGTGAAATGTCTGGACAGGAAAGAGAGACTTGGGGAGCTGCCGATGGCTGGCTTGCAAGCCTTCAAGTGCACACCATCATTTTGAGATGTTGCCAGAGCTCTCCGCCTCACCACCAAGCGCAGCACTGCAACGGCCCTCTGTGGCTGACTGCTGGCACCACCAAGTGGGCTGGTCTGATCTGTTCCATCAGCCTCTGTTGCCACAGGCCAAGCCGGCCCAACCACCAGCTTGGTTGCAGAGGGGCCTGAGGAGTTTCATCCTTGGCTTCCTCTGTGCTTTGGCTGAAGGGATGAGAGATGCCTCAGGCCTTCACATCAGAAGGTTCTGCGACTTCACAATATATAATGCTAATGCCATGCATTTCCTAATCCCGGCTGTAAGGGTGACTCCCTACAGGGAGCCAGCCCCCATCATCCTGACGTCCACCTCGCCAAGCACAGGGAGCAGCAGTGGCTCTGAAGCAGCCAGAGGGGAAGGGAGAGACTCGGAGGAGGAGAGAGATCAGAGCGAGGAACAATGGGAAAGCTTAGGGGCGGAGAGATGCAGAAAAGGGATCAGGGATGTTGCAGAGCCAGGTCACCGACCGCTCAGGGAGGAAACTGAAAGGGCATCGCTCCTTCTGGCGCAAGAAGTAAGGAGAGCGCCGCGACGCAGGTCAAGGGCAGGCATTTTGGGGTGCCCCGTCTACTTTGCTGGCGTAGGAACAGACGTACGCCATTGCCAGATTCTGATTCGGGATGAGAGGTCATGTTTTAAGCCAGGGGTCAGCAAACTTTTTCAACAGGGGGCCAGACCACTGTCCCTCAGACCTTGTGGGGGGCCGGACTATATTTTGAAGGGGGGAAAAATGAACAAATTCCTATGCCCCACAAATAACCCAGAGATGCATTTTAAATAAAAGGACACATTCTACTCATGTAAAAACACCGGGTAGGCCCCACAAATAACCCAGAGATGCATTTTAAATAAAAGGACACATTCTACTCATGTAAAAACAGGCTTATTCCCGTACCATCCGCGGGTCGGATTTAGGTGATTGGGCCGCATCTGGCCCCCAGGCCTAAGTTTGGGAACCCCTGTTTTAAGCTGTCTCTACACTGTAAATAATTAGCACAATAAATGTCTTTGAAGACAAACTGGATTCAAGCAGAGTTACTCTAGAGTAGCCACGACGACCCTCTGACACTGGCATTTCCAAAATCCTGTGGTTCCTGATAATGCATTGCTTTCTTACTTCGAATTTCCAATTATGTCATAATTGGTTCTTGAGTCTGGTGAATGCAATACTTTTGTGTGTGTGCTATCAAGCGGGGATCTCTTTCACAGTCATATATAGCCTTAAGCACACCATCCTCCCACCACAACCATAGTGGCCAGTCTCACTGAAATAAAATTCAGGGTTGCTCCTTGTCTTCCTTTCCACTCCATCTGAAAAGACAGCATATGACGGTGTTGCCCCTGCCTCTTATTGAAGCTGGGACCTTCTGCACGCCAAGCAGGTGCTCTGCTGCTGAGCTTTCGGCCCTCCCACAAGAGCCGCCCAACCACAGAAGACACCTTTATCAAGGGAACGAGTCCACTTGTGCCGCAATTTCAAGCAGCAGGCACCGAAAAAGTAAACGAGGCAGTGTGGGTGTGAAAAACGCAGCATGCCCTGACTATTACATGCAGCCGTCGTCGTAATAAACAGTGAAGCTGATGGTTCCCAGAGGGACTTGCTAATGTAGGAGATTGATTTACTCCAGTGTAACCCCCCACAGGCACTGAATGCTGCTCCAACTCAACTTCCCATAAAATCAATCCCTGCTTTTCACCACTTTTGACAGGGCCTTCTAATATTAATCCTCTTGCCTTGTCAGTCAGCCCAACTAACAAAGGCTCTAATGATCTTTAACTAGGCATAATAAATAGTACATGGAGTAAGGGAGGATTCCGGGGCTGTCTCTGCTGCCAAGGAAGTGTTTATAATATGGTTTGTGGAAAAAGAAAGAAAGGAAGAGAGAGAGAGAGAGAGAGAGAGAGAGAGAGAGAGAGAGAGAGAGAGAGAGAGAATTCAGTTTTCATTGTTTTGAAGACAGAGTTCCTGCAAATAGGTTGCAAATAGGGTCCAGTCCTGACATATAACAGCATCCCCTCCAACATTTCTCCAGTGAAAATAAGGACATCCTATTCTAGTCTATTATTATTATTATTATTATTATTATTATTATTATTATTCCCCTCCCAGCTGACTGGTTTGCCCCAGCCACATATATAAATACAGAAGAAAACATTAAAACATGAACATAAAAACAAACCTTCCCTAATCAGGGCCACCTTCAGATGTCTCCTAAAGGTTACATACGGTAGTTACTTATCTCCTTGGCTCAGGGGGTCGCATAACTCCATACCCTCCAACATTTCTCCAATGAAAATAGGTTCATCTTAAGGAAAAGCGGGACATTCTGGGATCAAATCAGAAACCCAGATGGCTTCTGTAAATCCGGGACTGTCCCTAGAAAATAGGGACACTTGGAGGGTCTGTAACAGAATAATCTAAGTAGAAATGTTAAAATGAGTCTCTAAGGAGGCTCCAGCTTCTACCCCCTCAACAATGATTAATCACATATAAAGGGCAATGCCTTACTGGCACAAGCACTGGGTCGACAGTCCTAATTATGTACTAGGCTGGGGTACAACAGATGCCAGTTGTTAAGACTATCCACAAAATCGTTGTTGGCACAGCTGGTGTCCAACAGTTGGGCAAAGCAGTGTGAAACATTGCTGTCAAACCTTAATATGTTCCTAGAACATGTAGAAAGCAGTTGATCTTGAACTAGCTACCGGTAAGAAGCTGATCACAGACACTGTATCAAAAGGACCTACAACTGGAAATGGAGGTTATTCATAATATCCCTTAAACCCCCCCCCCATGGTACTGCTTTACAAAGAATGATCAGATCCCACAAACCCACCACCACCACCACCACCTGCAAAAAAAACACAAAAAACCCTTTATGTTTCTTGGCTTTCAAATGATGTCTGGACGCTAATTGGATGGCAGGTATACTAAAGGAAAAGTGTGTAAAGCCTCAATTAAATCAATGCTTTTGTAGTTAGGAGGAAGTCTACCGCATTTTGCATTGTCCAGTGCATAAAGCTTCTAGGAGCAGATTTTATTGGGGATCTATAATAGACACACGGACAAGTTTGATTGTGATATCTTCAGCTACAACAGAACAAATATAGAAGGCTGCAGATTTTGCAGAAGGTGCTTGAAAAATTAAATAGAAATGTGTCTGTACAACACGTGTACTAGGAATGGATAAATCTGTCAGTTTTGGTTTTTCTCGGTCTGAAGTTCTGCTTTTCATATCAGTTTGCAATATATATTTTTTTCCAGTCTGCAGGAAAATCGACCTGCATCTTCATGTGCATCACTCTAAACCAGGCATCCCCAAACTTCGGCCCTCCAGATGTTTTGGACTACAATTCTCATCTTCCCCGACCACTGGTCCTGTTAGCTAGGGATCATGGGAGTTGTAGGTCAAAACATCTGGAGGGCCACAGTTTGGGGGTGCCCATAGCTGCCAAGTCCGGGTCGTAAAGATCCGGGATCGGCAGCGCGCGCATGACCGGAAGTTGCGTGACGCAACTTCCGGTGGCGCTTCGCCCTTCTATGGGCATCAGAAAATGGCGGCGCCAGCGCCGGAAGTCGCTTCCGCGCATGACCGGAAACACGTAAAAGTGACTTCCAGCGCCGGCGACGCCATTTTCTGATGCCCATAGAAGGGCGAAGCACCACCGGAAGTCGCGTCACGCAACTTCCGGTCATGCGCGGAAGCGACTTCCGGCGCCGGCGTCGCCATTTTCTGGTGCCCATAGAAGGGCAAAGCGGCACCAGAAAAATGGCCGCCGGGAAGAAGCGAATTTAAGGGAGAATGCCGGGATTCATCGCCAAACGGGATACCGCCGGGAAACAGTAAGAAAAAAGGGGTTTTCCCGGCGGATACGGGATACTTGGCAGCTATGGGGATGCCTGCTCTAAACAGATGCATGCTTTTATGCAAACTGCCTAACATATGCATTTTGTGAACAATTCCCACTAGCACATTGCATTTTTGTACATTATTCACACTAACAGGAGCAGTTTTGTGGTCATGCACTTTTTTGGTCACAGAAGTGCATCACAAAATTGGGGAAAGTGCAAATCTCAAAGGATAGCTGTGTTTTGCAAATTGACATCTCAGTTCAGCAAGTGAAAATTAAGTAGGTATGCACTGAAGTGCAAACTGGATAAAATTCTCCCCAGTCCCTAACCCAGTTAGGGGACCTTTTGTTAAAATAAATTGCTGTAATTCTGCAGGTGCCATTGGAGTGCAACGCCACCTCCTGTAATTAAACTCTGATGGTATTGTTGTTGTTATTGTTGATATATGACTGAAAACCTCTACAGAGATCATCTTTTTTTCAAAGAAACCATGGAGACAATTTACATTATACCAGTTACTAGGATTACCTGTCGCTGCTGGTAATCCATCGAGCCTATATGTTATATTGATATGTTGTCTTGTGATACTTGTTTTCGCAATGACCTTTGATTGTTTAAATGTTCCAGCTTCACACCTGATGTTTGCTCAGCTCAGTTGTATTTATTTATATGGGAAGTAGCCACAGGGAAAGCCTGCGTCTTACACCAGAAGCCTGGACATATTTGCTGAGTTCAGTGGGGCTTGCCCCCAGAAGAAGAAAAATGAGCTACCTGCCTGTGAAGTGAGTCAGTTGTATCATCTATGGAACCACACGAAAGCCACCTTTGGAACGCCAAGCACTGAAAGTGAACTGGAAAGGGAATGGTGTCTAGAACAGCTAGTGTCTGGAGAAGACCTTGTCACTGGGAATCCTCAGCTCACCTGCCTGTCGGCTGCCCAGTGCTGGATTACCAATAGGCAGTGTAGGCACTATGCCATGACAATGGAACAAAATAATATTGATTTGATCTTGAAAGAATTTGAATTTGGAAGAGAAACCCCCATTGACTCAGAAACCTACATCATTACGAGGGCCCTCCCGAGATTTCAACTGCCATTGGGGCCTTCAAAGGGTTTAATCTGGCACTACCACTGTCCCACACGTACCAAAACTACATGAAAAGGTACCTGAAAGATTGTCTCACCCTTTATATACCTAATTAATCACTGCACTCTCTAGGTAAGGGCCTCCTGCAGTTACCATCTTATCAGGTGGTCCATTCAGCACAATATAAGAACTGGGCCTGTTGTGTGGTGGCCCCTACCCTTTGGAATTCCCTCCCCTTACATATTAGACAGGTTCCTTCTCTGTTGAAATGTTTTGGGGTTTTTAAATTATTATTCTTTCAGGCATTTCAAAATTTAAACACTGGTTTGCTGGAAATATCCCACTCATCTGTTGTTGTTGTTTTGATTTTGGGTTTTTATTGCATATTTTCATTGTGTTGCTGTTTCTTGGAGTTGTTACTGGAATGTTTTAAAGCTGAACTGGAAATCACCTTGCGAAAGGTATTTTATGGAGCACGGTATACAAATAGCTTGAATCAATGTTCTCTGGTGCACCCGTAGGAGTGTGCTGGAAGATGATCTTAACCATCAGGCAGGTTCATGAGCTGGATGGCTGAAGTGGGCCACAATGCCTACTGGAAGGGCAATGGGCCAGAAAGAAAGGAGCTTGGCTGGTATATATGTGTTTGGGGAAGAGCTGGAGTGGTCAGATTTCCAAGTGGGCAGGGCTCCCAAACCATTGCTAGTGAGGGATTTTCAGCAGGTGTAGCTTGTCGTGCAACCACTGAGGGTGCAAGAGACCTGCCACCCTCTTTTTCACCTGATGTCAGGTTTCAGTGAATTCCGATCTTCCCCCCTCTCACAGCAGAGAGCCAAAGAAGTAAACAGGAAAGCTCTTACTGAGTCTTTATTCAATATACACAGCCAGAGGCCTCTGTACGCTGCTTCTTAGGATA
The DNA here is from genome assembly GCF_963506605.1 of Zootoca vivipara. Classification (NCBI taxonomy): domain Eukaryota; kingdom Metazoa; phylum Chordata; class Lepidosauria; order Squamata; family Lacertidae; genus Zootoca; species Zootoca vivipara. The sequence continues at coordinate 29,100,831 of NC_083290.1, forward strand.
ATGGCATTGCTCCAACTGAGCTCCTCACCCCTCCCTTCCTAGCAACAGCACTTCCCCTTACAGTAGCCACCAGGGGAAAATTGCCTCTGAGTCCTTTGCTCTTCCATTCTCAATGCACGTTGAGTTCTGGGAAAGGGGAGTCAGAAATGCTCTCCAGTGATAATGTGCCAGCTGGCTGCTCTGGCTCTGTCTCCCCTTCTCTTCTCCCAACTCTTCAGTTCACCTGTCTCTGAGCTGTGACCTTCCTCTAACCACCACTATAATTCATTACTGCCTCCCTCTTCTGTGGAAAGTTCAAGGGAGGGGCCCGGTCTCCACCATTCATCCTCAGTCTTGTCCCCCTCAGTCCAGTCCCTGACACCTGAGCACCCTATGGACACGGTGTCACCATTGTGAGTCAAGAACCCACCACCCGCTTGAGAAAATAAAGACAAAAGGACACAATGTATTTAAGTTAATGGGTGGGAAAGGCCACAACTTTATTGGTTACAGCATGTGAGTGGTATTGGCTTAGGCATTGGATTGAACAGACTAGATGACTCCCACTATTCAGCGTGGAGTCATCAAAGGTTAGCAACCAGAAGGTAGAGCCTGTTGATGCAAATACAACTGGAAGCTCCCCCTGATGCCACCGGGGGTTGTGCCATGGCCCTAGCCACCAGCAGGGCATCGGACGGGATCCACGACCGCCGGATTCCTTTAACAGAATATCCTAAAGATGGAGGGGTAGGCAATGGCCCAAACCTTGCCCCCTCCGACACATCACAGATATACCAATGCCTAACCGCCAATAAAGTTGTGACGATTTGCTACGAGGTAGGCGAATAAACCAAGAGGCGTGAGCCAATTTGCCAAATGGACGAAAAAAAACCTCCTACCAGACCCCTTGGGCAACCAAGGCAATCAACCGAAGTCCATAGCAATTTCAAAGCAAATAATGACCTAAAGGGAGGGTGGGCGGGAGATCCGATGGAAAACCTGGTGCAAAATGGAGGCAGGGAACCATAGCTGCCAAGTTATCCCTTTTTAAAAGGGATTTCCCCTTATGCTGAATAGGCTTCCTCGCGAGAAAAGGGAAAACTTGGCAGCTATGCAGGGAACTGGTGTGGCTGAATTAAGTGCAGCTAAACCCCGCCCCAGAGCCAGCCCTATTGGCTGGCTACTAGAGGCGTGGCGCAGCAGCAAGGGCAGGTAAGGCAAGGGGCCGACATGCCCCCTTGCCAACGTGGGAGCGGCTTCCGTTCACAACCCCTCCCCTCTGTAAGGAGGAGTGACTTTCCCAGACAGAGCAGGAAAAAAGAGAGCAGTACCATTCTACAAGAAGACAATGGACATAATGATCAGACAATGAAACCACCATGGCCTAATCATGATCTCAGCTTGTGGTAACACTGAGGCACACTTTTTTCACTGTTACCAGTGTTGTGCAATGCCCTCCCTGCTGAAATACAGGAGTCCCCATGTGGGTTGCCATTCCACTGGTTCCTGAAGACACACCTGCTTTGTCAAGCATTCCTCTCAACTGACTTTATTGTTTTAACTGTTTTATAATTGTCCTGTTGTTTAATTGCTCATTTTATTTTCACATTTCAATTAAGGATGTTTTACTCCCCAGTGGAATTGTTATTGCATATAGATTTTATAATTGCAAATTGCTTAGAATCCATTTTGGCATATAAGCAGTATACAAATTAATATGGTAAAATATTTTTTTTAAATCGTTTTGGAATAATACTAATACATTATTATGCTTTTTTCTCTCTCTCCAAGTTTGTTTGGTAGGAGAACTGTATCACAAAATTCAGAAAAGTGTGAATTACAAAGGCTTTTAGCTTTCATAGTGGTTTGAGACGTGTGAATTAGGTAGATTCACATACAAGCAGAACTGACATTTTTTTGTCCGCTCCTAAAAGGTAAAGGGACCCCTGACTGTTAGGTCCAGATGCAGACGACTCTGGGGCTGCTGTGCTCATCTTGCTTTATCAGCTCCTACTCCCAGGAAAATGTGCACAGAGCTGTAGCCAAAGGCTCCTGTAGATCTGGCTTCTGGTTTTACCACTCCGTCCAGTTGGTAGGCCCTTCTCCCTCTTTTCAAGGACAGGGCAGCAAAGCACCCTAGTCATTCTGAGAGGCAACGTTTTAGGGATGGGAACCAGAGAGGCACTGAACAAAATCCCACAGCACTTTTCAAAGAAGACCAATGGAAGGAGGCCAGCAGCCCTCCATGTCTGTTAAGCATACCTGGTATCCATCACATCTAATCCATCAGTTAATTTTTTTTATTAACAAGGACTAGCAGATGTGGCACATCAACCCCCTATATTCCCCCCTCCCCCCGAATACCCTCTAAAAGGTTGCTGCTGCTGCTGCTGTCAGGCTGGTAAGTGCCTTTTTCTCCTTGTCTCTAAAGCAGCTTAAGTGCCGCGTGTGGCACTGCTGACAGGCCAGGGCTGCAGAAACGGCACATCTTTTATTGAGCAAGGGAGTTAATGGGCATGTAAAACACATACAACTTGTCAGCATGTTCGCCTTTGCTGCTGCTGCTGCCACCCATAGCTGATGAGAATTGGACGGCCTCCCTCTGCATCCACATACACACCTGTTCCACCCTTGCCCTTCATGGGGCTTTTGCGGTTGTGGTTCTGGTTGCTTTCTGTGGCCTCCATGAACACGGAGGATGGTGGAGGAGTTGCTGCTGCTGCTGCAGGCCCCCTCTGTCCCTGTTGACTCAGCACTTGCTTTTGCTCAGCGCGCCCAAGCCCGAAATGGGGAGGGGGGAAACTAGAAGCCAGCAGCGCAGAAATGGCTGCGCAAGAGTTCCAGCGCTTTAGAGTTCACCCTAATGTTGCAACGCACCAAAGCATCCTGAAACAAAGGCAAAGAAAATGAGAGCTGTGCAAGTAGTAATCATATGGAAATGATCAAGGAATGAGTTAAAGGATCTGATTCTTTTGGCTTAATTATGTGAGAGCTGGGAACATAATTACTCAAAATTATTATTGGGCAAACATCATCAGGAAACCTCTGGGCTCCTCCTGCATACGGATCCCTTCACATCCTCTGCCAGGCAGGAAGGGCCTGGGTGGGTATCCCGCTCAATGTGGTGCCATAAACAAGCCTAATGGTTTGCTCTCCGTCTCCCTCTCTGCAGAGCTCATAATTATATATTTTGCTACTTTGCTTGGAAAAGGGATTAGGCACACCAGCTGTTTGGAGTGATGGCGGGGCTGCTTTCCGACGCATCTGGAGTGGCTCCAAATGTATTATTTATATCCATATTCCCCACTCTGGTGGTGCAGGAGTGTGGTCAGGAATGGGCCTGCCTTGGTGTGCTGGTGCATGGGGATCCGCTTGGGTTTTACAGGCCAGGTGCAAAGTGTTTTTGTCCGAACCGGTTGCAGCTGCCTGTGCTCATCCATCAGGAATCAGATAATCTGCACAAGGCTGGTTTTGAGCGCAGGTGGGGTTGGCAGGTGAGGTTTTGTTTTGAAATTCTTGACAGCTCTCTATTATGCCAGGAATAGAAAAGAACAGCAGGCGGAAGACGGCAAAGGCTTGTTCAGCTGATGCGGAGAAGGCACAGCTCCGTGTATCACTTAAAGGCCGTGCCGCATAAGTGACCACAAGGAGGAGTTAACAAGGAGATACCTCTGAAATGCCCTGGAGTTCCTCCATCATTCAAAAGGGGCTCCAATCCAACTAAACTAAGTTGGTCTTATATCCCATTGAAAACTGTGACAGTCCCATCCCAGCTGAGATGAGGTAGGTCAACCTCAGCTGTGTCACCCGGCTCCCTTGCCTGACATGAGGCTGGTCAAATGGAAAGGAGGGTGGCACGGTTCCTGCACTTTGAATAGTAACCTGCCCAACTTCCCTCTTCCACACAATTATTAAAAGTCCAGGAGCCCACCTACAGAGCATCTCCCTTAATGGCTTTCCACTACCAAGCCAGGAGACCCTTTTATGTCCCTGTGTTTAACATCTGAGTAGATTCTATGCCAAATGGTGAGATTTTCTCTGCTGCGATTTCTAGGCCTGTGCTTTATTGAAGATGGTTGTGTTATTGTGCACTTTCTTAATCATTAGTTTATTCTTTAGGGGAAAAAACTAAGCATCTGGAAGTATCATGAAAGGCAGGCTTATAAAATGAGTGTCCGCTGGTTTAATCTGTACCCAGAAGAATAAGGTTAATTGGGGTGATTTGGGGCAGACTCTCACATTCCCAAATTGGAATGCGCTGTTGGCCAAGGTGTGCCATGGTGGGTGGGGGAGTAGCTCAATTTTTTCCAGAAAGCTGAATGAGCAAACTCCCCTCCCTTTCTGAGAAATGAAACCAAGCTGACAGGTAAACTGCCCCAAGCTTGAGAGAAGGAAGGGCAGGAAAAGAGAGAGGAGAGGAATGGGGGGTGGGGATCTTTCATTTTGTTGGACACCTCTAACTTTTAATCACAGCAAATCACAGTGATTCGGGGGAGGAATATTGAAGCAAATGGAGTGAGTTGATTTTCACGTAGGTCATTATTTTCCTATGGGCTTTGTGTCAACAGGGCTGAAGTGGCAGAGCCAGACTGTTGGGGTGGTCAGTTTCTTTCCTAATTGTTATTTTTCTAAGAAACAAATTAAAATCGAAGCTCCCTCCTCTCTTTTTCCTTCCAGGAAGGGGTAGAGGGAGTTGTTGTTTAAGTTGAAAAACCTGTCTACAAATATATTTGGCTAGCCAGGATCCGGCCGTCTCCCCTAAGGTGGCAGCAGCAGGAGCAGAATTGTGCAAATGAGTGCAGACCAGCACTTCTTCCTAAATTCTCTCTTCCTTATCTGACCAGATATTCCTCTAAGGGAACAAGACAAGCATGGAGGTCAGGGGGAGTTTAAGCTCCACAGAAACTTACTGCTTTGGAGAAAGCTGCCTGGAAGAGGGCTGTCCCCCACCCTGCAGCCAACTCTCCGTAAGCCACTCATCCATCAAGCTTTCACTCTCAAGCTCCCCCTGTCCTCTGGCGTTTCTCCCATATTCCACTCCAGACCAGACCAGGAGCCATCCTTTGAATAAGCTCCTGAGGACAGCCATTAATGAAACAGTACTTATCTCTCCTGGCTCTCAAAACCTGGGTGGGTGGTGCCGCATAATGGAACTTTTAGCTCAAATAGCAATGACTTTGACCGTGCAAAATTATACCCTCTTCTATCCAAATGAACTAGGTAATGCCTTGCATTAGTGTAAAATCCTCCATCAAACCATGAAGGCTGTCATTAAAAACGTTCAAGGCTCAAAATTAGGAGTGTGTGAAAAGGGAAAGGGTGAAGCGGGGGAGGAGGTGGAAAGCTGGTTTAGAGTTGCTGGTTGTCAGTCTCCTTTGCCTCTTCGCAACAGAAGTCACCCTTTTGCAGCTGGTCGGAGGAAATGCAAAGTGAGCCACACAAAAGGGGTTTGTGTACCTTCTGGGAGGTGGGGGCGGAAAGGTGAAACTAATCGCCCCGTCTTGCTTCTTTTTTCAGGTATTCAGAGGCAAGTAAAGATCTTGAGGGACATAATCTCATTTGAACGCCAAAGTAAAAGCCAGGCTTTCCAATGTGCAGATTAACTAGCGACTCCCAAGAAGTCAAAGATTAGCCTGAAGCCACAGATTAGATCACCAGATTAACTAGCAAGCGGCAGGTTTTCTGAATAATTCAGATGGCATAGTGGAGAAACTATGTGGGGAGCTTCCTTCAGATGTACAGATCCTGTTTTAGAGAGCAGGTAGAATTCAAAGGTTAGGGTATCTTGACCTGAACTATATTGTACTTTTAGGATGCAAGGGGACCTGTCAGGGTGCAGTCACACTGATAAACCCTGGCAGATGTGTTCCACCACCACCCCCATCAGAGGAAGTGATGTTTCTGGGTACCAGTTGCACTCAGGTCTTGCTCCCTATATGCATCGGGTTGGCCACTGTGAGAACGGGATGCCTTTGAGCGGATCCATCAGAGCTATTCTTCAATTCTTACATTTTTTGAAACATATTTTCTCTCCACCATAGCCCTTGTTTTAGAAAGCAGGCAATCATCTGGCAACAGGATGTCACAAGGCTGAAACTGACTGATATTTTGCACTTTTGCCCTCTTCCATATACAAACACACTCTGCCAACATCTGCTACCTTCCACCAGGTCCACAGCCCTGCATCCACCAGCTTTGATACAGCTCCCTTTCAAGTCATGCCCATTCCACCTTTTTATCCCAAGATCCTAGAATCATAGGATTCTAGAGTTGGAAGGGACCCTGAGGATCATCTAGTCCAACTCCCTTGCAATGCAACTGTCCCATACAGGGATCGAACTTGCAACCTTGGCGTTACCAGCACCACACTCTAACCAACTGAGCTATCCAGTGGGATAACGGGAGACTGAACTGCCTCTTGTAAAGTCTCTGCTACTATGAGTTCTGTATTGTTAACCCCAGTTTTGTCTATACGTGATTTTTATATCCTCCTTTTCTTCCATCATAGTACCCAGGGGCACTGCATTGCTAATTCCTTGCTTACCTCCATTTCAGAAGCTATCCATACCTAGACCTCCCTACCTTCAGTTACACTTCAACATTGTCCACATCCAGACCATTCCCTGGCCAGCTCTGGACTTCCAACATGAAATAAGAGGGGTTGTCTGAGATGTCCCACAACCTCTCCTCCAATTCTCAGATTCTCTGCTTTCTGATCAACACCACTCTGGGCATTGGTCTGCTTTTGACATTATATATAGTAGTCTGGGTTGCACAAATTAAATGGGGGTGGGTGGGGGTGGGGTGGCACAGAAAGGCCAGCAAGGAGCCATGAATGTGGAGGAGTGGCCCTTTGATGCCTTCCATCCCTGAGGCTCCCTGATCTTATGAACATTCCCAGCCACCCAGAATAAAATCATCAGAATTGTCGCCAAAGAGCAACCAGTGATATTTTTTTGTTCAGCTGCGAACTCTTTATTACTGGGTGAGTGTGGGGGAAGGCAGCCGGCAAGCGAGATGCATCCATTAACATTTCTTTAATTCTATCAGTGCTTCCGAAACGCACCGAGTCACAACTCAACAGGTTCCACACGGAGCGAACTGTCAGGCGTATTCAGAAATGCCATTTCTATTTTGCATCTCTAGCAGGACGAGGGGCTGAAGCGCTCAGAATGTCAGCAAAGGCTGCGGCTCCCTCCATTTTCTGGAACAGCAGCAAATCTGCTCCCTGCGCCTTCCCCGTGCCCATGTCTCATGCTGGCTAATGAGAATTCAGCTACACTTGCAAATAGGCATCATTGTAACAGATTGGCAGACCAGTCCTTTCAGCAAATATTAACTCTAGCCCTGCAAATTGGAGCAGAGTTCAACCTCTCGGCTTCTTCCTTGCACCTGCTGCTGCTACTGCTGTGCTAATGGGCCGTGCCAGGGGAAGCTCAGCACAGGAACTCTGGATATCCATCCTGCACAGTGTGGCTTCAGGGAATGGGGCACTGGATGGGGAGGAGAGGCTAGGCAGAAAGGTCTGCACTCTGCATTCAAAAGCATCCACCACCACTCCACCCCTACTTTCTCCTACAATGACATGGCCAGTCAGGTAAGTCACTCTTACTTTCCTAGGAATTTTTGCATTTTTTTCCTTTTTCCCACCCCAACGGCTGTCTCTCAGTCCTGTCTGACACCTCGCCCCCTGAGCTACAGCAATCCGGTCAAGCAATGTGCAGATTCCCCCCCCCCCAATTCAGTCCAGGTCTCAGGCATTGGCTGAATCCGGTACACAGACCAACTGCTTTTGCAATCTCTTACACAGCAACATTTCACTAGCGGAGCAAGTACACTGCAAGGTGACTAACTTAGCTTTTCAATTGATACAACCTCTTCTCTGCCTGGAGTGGGCATTGCTGAAGCCTGAGCACACTGTTTCAGATGGTTCACTTGGCTCAGTGGCAACAACAGGCCATGAGATTCAAGCCCTACAGACCCTAGTACATTGCCCGGTTCATAACCTGGTCTGTAACACTGTGTTTATTGCCCCAGCTCTCATAAAGGGCTATTCAAACATATGCTGAGTTGTCAACCATGTGATCTGAGTGATGCAGCTGGCTCATACTTGCTCCTGCAAAAACCAGAGTGGCCTCTTGAAGCTACCTGCTGCCCAGCTAGCTGTGCTACATAACGGTTCTCCAGCCCTTCATCATGTAAGCACATTTGTGAAATGCGATTCTGGGCTCTACTGTAGAATCATAGAGTTGGAAGGGACCCTGAGATCCTGTTTTAGAGGGCTGGTGGAATTCAAGGGTTAGGGCATCTTGACCTAAACTATATTGTACCTTAAGGATGCAAGGGGACCTGTCAGGGTGCAGTCACACTGATAAACCCTGGCAGATGTGTTCTACCACCACCACCCCCCATCAGAGGAAGTGATGCTTCTGGGTACCAGTTGCACTCAGGTCTTGCTCCCTATATGCATCGGGTTGGCCACTGTGAGAATGGGATGCCTTTGAGCCGATTCATCAGGGCTATTCTTCTATTCTTACATTTTTTAAAAAAACATATTTCCTCTCCACCATAGCCCTTGTTTTAGAAAGCAGGCAATCATCTGGCAACAGGATGTCACAAGGCTGAAGCTGGCTGATATTTTGCACTTTTGCCATCTTCCATATGCAAACACACTCTGCCAACATCTGCTACCTTCCACAGCCCTGCATCCACCAGCTTTGATACATCTCCATTTCAAGTAGTGCCCATTCCACCTTTTTACCCCAAGATCATAGAATCATAGGATTCTAGAGTTGGAAGGGACCCCGAGGATCATCTAGTCCAATTCCCTTGCAATGCAGGAATATGCAGCTGCCCCACATAAGGACCACAACTGCAACCTTGACATCATCAGCACCACACTCTAACCAACTGAGCTATCCAAGATGCTTGTTCCTGAGGCCAGGTGCCTGGTCTGAATTTACATTCTAAGTCACACACACACACGCACACACGCACACACACATGAACACTGCGTTTAAATTGGCCACAAAAAGTCATGCAATGACAATGATCTGGGGGCTGGTGCAGCAACTCTCCTAAAGAGGGCATTTCAGCTTAAGAAAAAAAGGTGAGAAAGGATAGAGGTGCATAAAATTAGCCATGGTGGGGGAACAGACAAACTCCCCCCCCCATCATATTTTTTATTATTTTATTATTAAATTCATTACCTGCCCATCACCCTAAGGTCCCAGGGTGGGACATAACAACACAATATTTAAAACAGTTTAAAACAACTTACAATTATATTGGAAGATGCTGGACAGGCAAAAGCAAGTGCTTCTTCACATAGTTAAACTATGATATTTGTTCCCGTGAGGTGTAGTGGTTGCCATTGATTTGGATGACTTTGAAATAGGTTTGGACCAATTTGTGGGAGGTGAGGCTGCAAAGAGTTGCTAGCTATGATGTTCTGCCTCCGCTGTCATGGGCAGCACACCTCTGAATACAAGTTGCTTGGGATCAAAAGTGGAAATAGTCCTGTTGCGCTCAAGTCTTGCTCCTGGGTTTCCCAGAAGAGGCACCTGATTGGCCGCTGTGAAAACAGGATTTTGGACTAGATGTGCCTTTTGTCTGATCTGACATGGATCTTCAGATGTTCTTAGAAATTCAAAGCAGGAGGGTATATTCTCTGAGGGATCTTGCAAAACCAGATTGCAGGTTACGTGGGACTCTTCTCTTCCTACCTTGTGGAAGCTCTGTAAAATTTGTCTTCATTCCCTCCACTACTCTTCATTTGGAGTTATGCTGAGAATACCTGATAATGAAGTTTGTGGGGGCTTGAATTTTGTTTCTTTAATGACACCAATAGTATGAATTTGCCTGCAGCACAACTTTGCTTCCTTCTGGTGGCTGTTCTCCTTTATCGCTAACAAACTTGCACCTGAAAAGCTCAGACCATTCTGCCTACCCACTCCCCAAATCCATGCTCTTAACCTGAAGTTAATGTTTTGATGCTTGATGTTTTTATATTTGTTGGAAGCCACCTAGAGTGTCTGGGGCAACCCAGTCAGATGGGTGGGGTACAAATAATAAAATTTAAAAATAATAATAATTAAGGTCCTCCTTGCTTCGCTTGCTTCCGGGCTTGGTGCCCAAACCAACAAGAAAGAGCTGGTATCAGTGTTGATGGCAGCTGAAAAGAAAGTGGAAAGCCTTCACCGCCATGTTCTCTTTTTGCTGCCATATCGCAACAAGGGAACAGATCTTCTGCCCTGGGATCCAGTTCAGGATGTTTTCAGTTGCCTTCAATATATGAGGAACTGTCAGGAGAGGCTCAGCTGATTTCCCACCCTCATGCACTCCTGGCAGCACTAAACACAACTCTTCTTGGAACATTAAGCTCCAGGCTTTTGAAATCACCTGCTCTGCAGGCTGTCCAACCAGTAACGGCCAGTATACCCTTCTCTCTGCTCTCCAGTGGCCACACCAGAGAGAGAGGAGCTGCTACTGCTTCCCTGGTGTCCAGACTGGGCTCCCACAGAGCAGAGATCCAGCCACAGATTCCCAGCTGCAAAGCTGAGCTGGCAAAATCAGGTAGGAGGGTGTCCTTTTTAAAAAAAAAGTAAGGGGGGGGTTGTGCAGTTTTGTTATGCCAACTAGCTGGTGGCTTAAAGCGTTTCTCATCTAATTTTTCCACCGAGGGAATCGCAAGGCTGCCTGCCTTTTTCTTAATGTGCAACGCCTGTCACCGTGGTAATGCTTTCTTAGTTACAGACTCTCCCTATTCCCTCTCCCCCTCCCTCTGTTATAATTTTAATTCAGGCAGATCACTATGGGGGAGCCGACTATAAATAGGTGTTCCAGTAAGCTTTAAGTAACTCGAGCAGAAGAATACCTCTGAAAGACTAAAGACCATCTGACAGGAGAGACTGCAGAAATCAAACCAGGCCTTAATTAGGAGAGCAAGACTCTCTTTCCTATTTCAGCCATGTGATGCCGGCAAGAAAGAAGAGGAGGAGGAGAATGGAGCTCAGGAGTTTGTTTGCTCTGCAATTACAGATGAAATTTAAAGATATTCCTTGGCCTAATAAGGCCTCATTTCAGAAGAGACCCATGCAAAATAAAGTCTGATTCGTTACCAGTTCTGTCACGAACCTCCTTTGCATAGCAGTATAGTGAAGTGAAAGTATACAAAGGGTCAACTCGACTATGTCAGTATTTGCAAATCTGGCTAAACTCAAATGACGAAGCTCATCGGCATGCAAATAGGCCTAATTGATAACGACTCTTCTTCTCTGGGTGGCTCTCTAAGGGAAAGGGGGCAAGCACTCAACACAACTGCAGTTGTGACAGTTCTCCAAAGCATTTTCCTCTTTGCCCAGCAAAGAAAGACTATCCTGACAAATTAAAGAGAGTGTAACGAAATCAACTTAATTAATGCCAAGACCAATTTGCACATGCAAAGAAAACGACAGAGGAAAGTGAGATTTACCGATAGACAAATTAATCATCCTGTATGTGTCTTTTATAAGTCCATCTGAACGTATCTCTGCCACGCAGCAGTTCCTGAAGAAGCCTTGCTTGCTCCCCTCCCTCATCTACCCCTCCCCACACGCCTGGGAAGGAAAGAATGGTGAGAAATTATCTAAAGCAGGCATAGGCAAACTCAGCCCTCCAGTTGTTTTGGGACTACAACTCCCATCATCCCTAGCTAACAGGACCAGTGGTCAGGGATGATGGGAATTGTAGTCCAAAACATCTGGAGGGCCGAGTTTGCCTATGCCTGATCTAAAGAATCAGGGATGGATGGAATCCTACAGGCTCCTAATACATGCCAAGACTATTCACCCAGTAGCTCCACACCCACTGCGAAAGGAAAAAAGCAACCTGTTTGCCACAAGAATGGAGAATGTGAGAGCAGCCTTGGTGAGCCAGACCAAAGGTCCACCTGGTTAACACTTCTGTTTTCTACAGTGGTCAGTCAGGTGAGTCTGGGAGGCTTACAAGCTGGGCATGAAGACTGATGGCAGCACAGTTGGGCAACCTCCAAACCTCTTTGCCTTCCTGCTCCCTTCTTGCCAGGAGCAAGCAATCTGTCCTCACCCTAGTTTATGTGTGAAGGTCTCCCCCCCCCCCGTTTACTTCCTTCACAGAAGTCGCATCAATTTATTTAACATTGCAACATGGGCAATTTCTGCCAGATAAGTTAAAGTATCCATGAACATTCCATGACTTCTGTGATTGTGGATGGGGACTCTGGGAATTGCCTCAAAACTAGGATCGCCATATTTCAAAAAGTGAGCTTTTTGCCAAAGCTGTTGAGACTTTTTAAAGTTTTGCCCAAAGTTTTTGAGCCAATTTTAAAGGGAAATTGCCAAAAACAACACTGCCGGCATGGGTTGCCATATCTCCGGATTTTCCCGCCCAGACACTGCTTTTGACTGCAGTATTCCAGTTATGTCTGGGAAATTCTGGACGTATGGAAGCCGTACTCAAAATTGTCCATAATGCACATACTCATGTATTCAATGGCAAGAGATCTCAATCTAATGCCATAGCACTGAAAATACATTTCAAGTGGCATAACATTGGCCATGGGTGCTGGGGGAGATATTTGTTCATCTTTACAGACAGATAACGCTTCAGACTCCTCTGGCTGCTGGTCCATGAAGTAGAAAGTCCCTTCTTTCCAACCTTTGCACTTTCATTTCTTTGTTTAAAGACGTTTTGAGCCCAACATGTCTCAGAGGTTGGTGCTTTGAATCTGTCTTGACAAAACCTGGTTATGTTGGGCATCACATCTGATCTTCACAATGCTGATTCAATTTGTGGCCAGTAGAAGATAAGTTTTAATTTGGAATGCTCCCATATTGGAGGGGGAGAGAATCTCTGCTCATGGAGCTGCAAGCTGTCTGTTAATCTAACTTTTCTATCAGGAGCAGTGGAAAAAAGAAATTGTGGAGATCAGGCCAGACAAGCTGTAGTGCAAGACCCAGGCAAGGACGGCAGATGGCTTGCAGGAGGAGGGAGCTTCTGGGAGCAAGATTCTCTGCTAGCCCAGTTCCACATACTGTGGCATGCCACATACTTCCCTAACTGTGACCCTGCCCCTGCTTTTAGTCATTATTTCATTTGCAGGTGTAATCTTGGAGCCTATGTCTATAATCTTTGAGAATTATCAGAGGACAGGTGAGGTCCCTACAGACTAGAAGACAGGAAATGTTGTCCCCATCTTCAAATGGTGAAAAAAAGAAGACCCAGGTAACTACCAACCAGTCAGTTTGATGTTGATACCAGTAAAGGTCCTAGAATCAGCTCCTCAAATACAGGGTGAGTCTTTTAAAAGAGGCCCCTTGGAACATGTGTACTCTGTATCCACGGGGCCTCTTTTAAAGGACTCACCCTGTATAAGATGGGGAACACATGGCTTGCCAGTAGTACATGTGAAAAAGATCTGGGGTCTTAGTAGACCACAAGCTTAACGTGAGTCAACAGTGTGACGCAGCAGCAAAAGAAGCCAATGCTATTCTAGACTGCATCAACTGAAGGATAGTGTCTTGATCAATTGAAGTCATAGTCCTGCTCTAGTCTGCCCTGGTCAGACTACACTTGGAGTACTATGTACAGTTCTGGGCACCACAATTTAAGAAGGATTTGGTCAAGCTGGGACACATGCAGAGGAGGGCAACCAAGATGATAAAGGGTCTGGAAATCAAGTGTTATGAGGAATAGTTGCAGGAGTTGAGTGTATTTAGCCTGGAAAAGATGGAGCAAGCTTGTTTTCTCCTGCTCTACAGGGTAAGACCAAAACCAGTGGTTACAAGAAAGGAGATTCTGACTAAACATCAGGAAGAACTTTATGATGGTAAGAGCTGTTTGACAGTGGAACCGACTCCTTCAGAAGACTCTTCTTTCTTGGAGGTTTTTAAGCAGAACTTGGATGGCCATCTGTCATGGATGCTTTAGTTGGAATTCTTGCATTGCAGGGAGTTGGACTAGATGACCTTTGGGATACTTCCAACTCTACAGTTCTATGATTCTATGTTTCTTTTTCTCCAGTTAGGAGGCTCAGCCAGAAGAGAAGCCTGTGCAGAAATATAGCAGGTAGGTTTCTCTGATGGCAGAGTCTTCTTACTCTTGCACCACCCGGAACTAACCTTTTGGGGGTATAGAAGTGAAGAGTAAAGTCCCACTCCAGGTTGAAAATTTCAGGGAGCGACTGGCCAAGCACAAGACCAAGCAGAGTCCCAGGTGGTCAGCACTATGGACAGCTCCTTGTGGACTGGCTGCAAGTCAGGTTGAATATAAGAGAATGAGAAGCAAGGCGTTTGGGAAGTTGCTTAAGCAATCTTGCAATAAGGTGGGTGGTTCAAGCTCCAGTGCATCAGCGTAAAACTGCTTGAGTATCAAAAAAAGGTCGCACATAATTCTGCTGACCCTGGAACCAGCAGAAACAGATGCAAATAGAGTAATTTTCCCTACTGAGAGGGATGGAAAATGTAGTCCCAGCCCCTTATCCCACATGGAAAATGGATGTTCAAAGCATCTGTACAGCCTCCATTTCTGCCTCCACTGCTACTGCCTCCCCTTCTCATGCCCTGTGCAATGGAGTGGGCTGGGGGGTGAAGGTGGCAGGAGGAACTCATGGGTTGTGCAGAGCAAGCCCTCTCTCTTCATCCTATCCCTGTTCATGAGGAAGCATGCTTTTGTGACTGCACCTATCCTATTCCTTGTGACATCTCTAGTTCTCAATTTCTCCAGGATAAACATAGCTAGACCAAGATGGAAGGAGGCGGCTAAAGAAGAAGCAAAAGCAGGAAGCAGAGAGAGAGAGAAAGGAAAACCATCCTCAGCATGAAGGACCACTACAAGGAAAAACACATGAGGCCATAAACATAATTGCTGGCTGGCAAGAACTGCCTGTCACGTCCTTCTCGTAGAGTCTCCCTTTGCTGGTAATAGAGCAGCAGCACAAAATAACTGGAAGGGAGGGCCCTGTTTATTTACCTTGTAATTAGGACGTGCCGGGAAATGCTTAATATAAAATGTCACTTGAAAGGGGATAAATTACCAAACGTCACAATAGACAACTGCCTCGGAATAGCATGTCCTGCTTCCCAGGTAGCTGAGTCCCATGTGGTGGAATAAGGATCTGATGTATATGCTCCCAAGGCTCTGTCAGAACAGCAGAACAGAGTGTGGCCCCTCTAAGGACAGCAGTAGGTGGGTTGCAGGTGAGAGACCAGCATCAGAGTCAGTACATGACAGGTGCAGAAAATAACATTATTATCTCCCCACCCCAACTGAGAACTTGTCCATCTTACCTTTTGTCCCACTCTTTCCAAGCAGAGGTCTGTGGCTGAGCATTTTTATTTATGTTTTCCTTTGGGGGGGATTCTTCTCCCTGAGCTTTCCCTGCAAAGGCACACTCTCTAAAGCTGAATTGGACCAAAGGTCCATTTGGATTCCCCGTAGATTGACGTTTCCTCTGGCTGAGCTTTAAAGAGCAGATTTTCATGGGGAAATCTTCAGAGTAAAAGAACAACAAGAAGAAGGGGAGATGCTTGGACACAGAGCTTTAAACCATGGACCGTGCCTGGAAAGAGCAAAGGAAAGGTAAGTGTGGATAAGTCCTAAGATCACTCCTTTCGGAAAAGCCAACCTGGATTATTTTATTTAGCACCCTGGCCAGGAAGGACTTAAAAGGTGCAAAGACCACCATTTATTGCCCAACCCATTCTAAGCAAGAAAATGTTCCCACAGGAATAACAAGGCACATAAAGGCAGATAATGCCCAGACATCCCCAAACTGCAGCCCTCCAGATGTTTTGGCCTACAACTCCCATGATCCCTCACTAACAGGACCAGTGATTGGGGAAGATGGGAATTGTAGTCCAAAACATCTGGAGGGCCGAAGTTTGGGGGTGCCTGGTATAGCCCATTGTGTTCACATCTGCATGAATCTGAGGAAGTAGCTTCTAGTCCATTAAAGTTTTTTCCATAATAAATGTGCTTATCTCCAAGGTGCCAGAAGACTTTTTGTTGTTTTGGCTTCAGCAGCAGCTACCATGAATTTCATGACAACATGCTCTTAATTTGACA
This sequence comes from Zootoca vivipara, assembly GCF_963506605.1. Lineage (NCBI taxonomy): Eukaryota > Metazoa > Chordata > Lepidosauria > Squamata > Lacertidae > Zootoca > Zootoca vivipara. Next base: position 29,116,893 of record NC_083290.1, read on the forward strand.
ATGTGCTCTAAAAACAAAACCCCCCTGAAGTAATGAGAGATGGCTAACCTGTGGTTGTCCCGGCCCAGATGATGTAGGACTAACTGCCATCAACCCCAGCCAACATGGTCCAATTCTCAAGAATGATGGGTAGTCCAACAAATGTTGGTTTGGCTAACCACAATCTGCTAGATTACTCAGAAGTAACTGGCCGCAGTCTTCTTTCTTATAAGCCAAACATAGGCAAGTCCCTTCTAAGTATAGAATTTATTTACCCTGTTTCCCCTATTTTAAGACGTAGTCATAAAATAAGCCATAGCAGGATTTTTAAGCATTCAAGGAATATAAGCCATACCCCGAAAATAAGACATAGTGATAGGCGCAGCAGCAATGCCGGCCGCGGCAGGAGGAGGGAAAAAAATAAGACATCCCACCGAAAATAAGCCACCCTGTGTTTTTTGATGTTATAAAACAGTTATAAGACGGTGTCTTAAAAAGGGGGAAACACGGGTATTTATTCAGACCAAAATGTCTAACCTACTTTCCCCTTCTAAAACTCAGCTAACAAAGTATCAAAACCAACCTAAAAAATAAAGTTAACTATGGTCTCATTGTGAAAACAATTAAATACCAACACAATTCAGAACAGCAGCAATAAAACTGGGCCCCAGAGAGCTTGGGCTGATGATTAATAAAATTGAACATTCACAGGAGAGACAGAAAAGGCTTGTTTAAACAAAAAAGCCTCCCAATGGCAGCGGAACACAGGTAAACAAGAAGGCATTCTAACTTCCTGGAGCAGGGAGTTCCGCAGATGGGATTCTGCCACAGAGAAAGAACCCTCTTACACATTGCCACCAGTCATGCCTTGGAAGGCAAATGGTGCATGCAAAGTTCCTGCCGACACACCTAAGCAAGAGAGTTCTTTGCCAGACGTTTCACAAACTTTCTGAAGAAAAATGGTCTCCCCAGCCATCCTGGTTGAACATAAGTTTGGAAGGTGATTTTTCTGACCGAGTTCATCCACGCCTCGCTCAGGCCCGGGAATGGAAAGTCCACACTTTGGAATAATTGTGTCTCTTTAGAGAGCTGGCAAGTAGGTCAGCCTGGCGTGATGAAGTGCACTTAAGTGGCGGGCGTTTTTCTGATGGCATTATCTGAGCTGTTAAGATATTTGAACGATTGAATAAGCGTCATTGTCAGCATTATGCTACCATTCTGCTAAAGTTCACATCTCCAATGCATTACCTCACTCTTGCCATTCAGAAAGGGAGGGGGGAGAATGACATTCTATGGAGAGAACCATGCAATGAGGCCTGGAAGGACAAAAGCCAGCTCGGTTGTCCCGCTGCTAGACAGCAAAAAGGGAGCTATTTGGCAGAGTGGTGAGTGACCTTCAATCAGAGGGTGAAGGGACCAACTTGATTCCTCCAGCAACATGCCCCAGAATGAGGTCAGGGGCTGCTGATGGGGTGTAGGGAAGAAATAACTTTGGAGTAAATCGGGGGGGGGGGGGAGTTCAGAGGGATTTATGGACCTAGGCTGGCAGAGTTGACATTTACTGAACTGTGGCAGTTTTTATCCATAACTGAGACTGTGGTGTCATCTGAAGAGCTTCTGGCTGGTCTCTGGGAGCAACAGGATGGATGACTTGAGAAAGTGTTGGTGGTGATGTAGCAAAATAGTTGCAGACTACAAGGGGGCACCCACTCCCTGCCCTGAGAAGCCCTCAGCTGAAGCCACCCAGATCCCTTGCAGCAGAAAAAAAGGACTCCAGAGCCTCTTCTGGGATGATGTGTGAGGCTAATCTCACCAAAAAGCATGACATAAATGCTAAGCAGCATTATTTCTCTTACTTTTATGGGAGGCAGGCAGATGGCCTTCACCCATCGGAGGAGCATGAGATTCCTAATCTCAAGGTCATGGGTCCAAACCCCATATTGGGCAAAATATTCCTGCATTGCAGGGGGTTGGACTAGATGACTCTTGGGGTACCTTCCAACTGTACAATTCCATACCTCTGGCGTTTATCCAGTGAAAATATGGACATCCTATTCCATAGTAATAATTTCACTATTTATACTCTGTCCATCTGACTGGGTTGTCCCAGCCACTCTGAGCAGCTTGCAACATATATAAAAACATAATAAAACGTTAAACTTTTTTTTTAACCACCTTCCCTATACAGGGCTGTCTTCAGATGGCTTGGGGGTTAGACAACTCCATACCCTCCAACATTCCTCCAATGAAAATAGGGACACTCTAAGGAAAAGCGGGACATTCTAGGATCAAATCAGAAACTGGGATGGCTTCTGTAAATTGGGGACTGTCCATGGAAAATAGGGACATTTGGAGGGTCTGCAATTCTATGATTCTGTGATTACAGAAACCAAGTACGGATCCAATGATTTGGGATAACCTCCCAATGCTCAATCTTCAATTCTTGGGCAAAGCATCTCAACATGTGGTAGCCTTTCAATTCCAGCTATTGCTGGCTCATTTAGACATATTCGAATCTGGCTACATGTCTTTGAAATTCCAAGCTGTAATTTGGTGAATGGGGAGGAATGAAGAAGAAGAAAATCCCAAATTTTGGCTTCAGATTTTGGGGGAAGGGGCTGCGGATGGATTCTATGAATCTTTGTTATGTTTTACTGCATTTCCATCCAGAACAGCAGGTGCTGATGGAAATGAACGGAGCAGGCAATTGGAAGTCCAGTGTGAGTACCTGGTTCTCCCATGACTGACGCAGCAGCAGCAGTAGCATCACTTTAGGAAATAGGGGAAGAACGGCTGCTGTATTTCCAGCTGGTCACCAAAGTGCCAAATGGGGAGACATTTCCTTTGTAAATGGGAAATGGCAAGAGCAAATAGACTAGTGGAAGGAAATTTCAGGGCCTGGAATTGCTCTTCCTCTCTCTGTTCCCTCTCCACCCCTCATTTTCTGATACCTCCCCCCTTTCTTGGCAGTTTGTCATCTTCAGTAAACCCACTTTGCCTCCTTCGCCCTCCCTTCTCTTCTCTAGTTTGTGACACTATTTGTAAAACATGAAAAAGAGTAGGGAGGGTGGAGGCATTTTCCTCCGACTTTGGTTTTCTGATGCCTTTTGCTAATTGAAGTCATCAGCTAAAATTGTTCCGGGGAGGGGAGGGGAGGAGGAGGAGGAGGGGGGTTGGGGTTGGAGGGAGAAGGGGATTAGAAAGGGAGCAGGAACCATCATCTGCAGAGGGAACTCAGATGTGAAAATACTTCAGTCTCTGAGATTGCAGTATTTATCCACACAAGTGCCCTGCTGTGCTTCAGAAACCCAGTTGATTTTAATGAGCTGCCGCAAAGGTGTTTGTTATTATGGAATCCAATCTCTCTCTTTCTCTTTCTCCCCCTCTCCCCACCCTCTTTCCCATTCCCCACCCCTCTCTGTGATTGGGATCCAGGCCTGGAGAAGTTCACACACAGAGGGTTATGAAAGATTTATCCACCCGTGGCCATCATCCGTCCTCGCTCTTGCCTCCGAGCCTCCCTTTGAAACCGTTCCAAAATGAAATACTGTACAAGCTTGAGCAGGGGCCTTGTTTAACCCAGACTCTGAGTGAGAGTGAAGGAGAAATTAGAAAGGCATTTGTGTGAACAGATGTTCCTCCTTCCTTTCTTGGAATGGCAAAAAAAGGGGGCTGGGTTGCTTGCAATCTAGACGCAGTTGTAATAAAGCATGGAGAATGGGAAGCAGACACACACAGGACCCCCCCCCCCCCCACACACAGAGAGAAATAGGCCACCTGCAGTCATCCGGTGCTTGCAAGAGATTCCCAATCACGGACTGTTTTCTGCACATTTGAAAACAGTATCAGGGCTCCCTGGTTAAGAGGCTGAGCTGTGAGCCATGGGGCCCCAATTCAGATCTCATCTCTTCAATGAACCCTCTGACTGGCCTTATGTAACCCTAGCCCCCACATCTGCAATATGGGGATGAAGGACTGTTGTAAGGATTTCTGCATTGATCTATCTGAAATGCTTTTAAGTCCTTGAAGTGGTGTGTGAAAGCTAAAAATGTTTTTAATACACACACACGCACACACACACACAAACTTCTCATCAAAGCCCTGGGATAGCTCAGTTGGTAGAGCATGAGACTCTTAATATCAGGGTTGTGGGTTCGAGCCTTATGCTGGATAAAAGATTTCTGCATTGCAAGGGTTGGACTGGATGATCCTAGTGGTCCCTTCCAACTCTACAATTCTATGATTCTATGAACAGGAACGCTGCTTTTAGCAGGGAGGACATGCTGCAACATTTTGTTGCAGTCCCACTGCATAAGCAGCTTTCCTTAACGACCTGTGAGAAATTCATAATATGTCCTAGAGCAGAGTTTCCCAAACTTGGATCTCCAGCTGTTTTCGGACTACAATTCTCATCATCCCAAATCACTGGTCTTGCTAGCTAGGGATGATGGGAGTTGTAGTCCAAAAACAGCTGGAGACCCAAATACTGTATGGGAAACAGTGTCCTAGGGCTACAGTTTGGGGAACTCTTTGAAACTTAGCTGGCTGAGTCTAGAGGGTTAAATTCTCACCCTCTCCTTTTGACTTTTGCAGTTTAGATGGCTCCAAGCAGCACCCCCACCGCCGCAGTTCCCAGCAAAGGGGGACCTGCTCCTCTGTGCTGTGTGCCTGCTCCAGTCTTGGCGTCAGCATTCAGTGTTTCTCCTTTCATGTCGCTAGAGCACTGCCATTTGCACGCAGGGTAAGGAGCCTTAATGGGCGAAAGCGTTCCAAGTTTCATTTTCTTCTGTAATGGAAAATACGAAAGTGAGATTTCAGTCGGTGAGCACTTCTTTGAAAGAAAGAAAGAAAAAGCCCAACAAATATCTTTATTGGCGCTGGACAGCCTGCCAATCAGGGCCGAAAATTGCTGGCTTCTCCCCCCCCCCCAAAAAAGGGATGCCTCTGCATACCAAATAACAGAAAAAGCTTGCAGGGCCAGCTGAATAAAAAGATCCCCCCCCTCTTTTCTCTACCTGGCACTGGGTGATTTGCAATGCATCGCTTCGGCATAATTTCCCATCTCCCCAGCTCACAAAGGAACCTCCATTGCTATCTGCAAGTTTAATAATTCCATCTTCCTGACACTTTGCATTCTAATGCCTCTTCTGACACTGGCCCAAGCTGGCTGGCTGGCCAGCTGACTGCCACACGGTGGCCCTGCCTGAAATCTGCCTCTTGGTGCCCGCAAGACCCATCGGAGAGTGGAGATAAAAAGCTTGGCATCCCGGAGAGGACTTAAAGCTGGGGAGGGTCTGTCTCTAAAAATTAAAGAAGCCTGTCATCCCCTTCTGCCATCCCCACCTGGCTCTCTATATGTGCCAATCTGCTCAGACTTGCCCAGTGGGCAATCTTCCCAGATGCCCATAAAAGACAGGAAGCAGAGAATAAATGGACAGTTTCCCCAATGGCAGCATGTAAAAATTGAGTCCCATCCCAAGGATCAGGATCTGTGCTTTATAACTCATTCAGAAACAATCCTCAGTTAGGGGTGAACAGTGAAATCATCAAGTTTGCTGGTGGCGCCAAATTGTTTGGGGCGGTTAAAAGAAAAAGGGGTTGCAAGGAGCCCCCAAAGAGATCTCTCCAAACTGGGTGAATGGGCAGTAAAATGGCAAGTGCAATTCAACATAAGAAAGAGAAACACGATGCACATTGGGAGCAGGGAATTCTAACTTTATGAATATGCTAATGGCAGGGGCGTCATGTCCCATTTTGCTGCTTGAGGTGAAACAGGAAGTGCCCCCCTGCCCCTGCTGCCATGCAGCCCCCCCCCCGAGAGAAGTGGGGCTGGCAAAGGCCTCGATTTCCAATGAAATCTCACCTATTTCTTGCTGATGGCGGCATTGCTTCTCTGCCCATGGTGGGGCAGTCATGGGGGCACTATCTGGGGTAGCGGATTCACTCCTCCTAATGGGTGGACTGTCCCTGATCTGAATTGTAAGAGATTGTCCAGGAAGGAGGCCTTGGTGGTCATAGCAGACAGCTCAATGATGATATGAATGAATGAATGAATCTTTATTTGTGTCAGCCATCGGCCATAGCAACAAAAGAACAATGTGACATACAAAGAACAGGAAGAAAAAGTCGATTATATAAAACACACTTTAGGGTCCTGAATCAACAGTTAAATAGTGGGCCTTATTCTGATTGCCGCTTTGCTGTTGTCTGCTCATCTTGATCTGCCAAGAGAAAGGACATTGTGGCAGTGGCTGGACGACTTGGAATGGACAATAAAAGAGGGGTGGTAATCTCATTCCTCAAATCTTTATAAAGAGTGGGGTCCAAAAGGGCGTACACCACTGATTCGATGGTGCCATCTCCATATCAATCAGATATGCAGCAGCTGTGGAAAAAAGCCAATGTCATGCTAGAGATCATAAGTGCGGCTACACTTTGAAGGGGCAAGCAGGTGGGCAGCAACAATGGTGAGGCAGAGGTTAGTCAACTCAAGGAGAAGTCCACAAACAGCAACTTGCTCAAGGACACCCCACCCCACCCCACAAAAAATCCCTAGACCCAGCACCATTTAAAACAACAACAACAAAGATTAGCCCTCCCGGTTCCAGTGGGGAGAAATACCATATGACATCTCTGTTCTCATCTCACACTGTAGTAAGGAATAATATTGCTAGTGGATTGCTGCCCCCCCTGATCAGTTAAGCTGGGGATAAAGATTTTGTTATTCCTTTAATTTCCAATTGCTTTATGTCATTGAGATGCAAAAGAGTTTGAAAGGGAACAAATAACCGCTGGTGGGATTATGAATCCTTGGGGAGAATTTCTAGCCATTTGGGACAGGGTTTCTATGAAATTAAGGGCTTCAGGACAGAGTCCCCCCCCCCAAAAAAGGGGACACCCACAAATGGAGAATCATATAATTGCAGAGTTGGAAGGGGCCCTGAGAATCATCTACTCAAACCCCCTGCAATGCAGCTGTCCCATACAGTGGTACCTCTGGTTAAGAACTTAATTCGTTCTGGAGGTCCATTCTCAACCTGTAACTGTTCTTAACCTGAAGCACCACTTTAGCTAATGGGGCCTCCTGCTGCCGCTGCACCGCCGGAGCACGATTTCTGTTCTCATCCTGAAGCAAAGTTCTTAACCCGAGGTACTATTTCTGGGTTAGTGGAGTCTGTAACCTGAAGCGTTTGTAACCTGAAGCGTTTGTAACCCACTGTATAGGGATACCATGCTCTAGCCAACCGAGGTCAGGGGAGTTACTGGAGTCTGGTTGCATGGGATTGACAAAATTAATTTATATCAGATTAACTCTTTTATGCTTACTTACTTCGCCAAACCTTTATTAGGCATTACAAATATAGATAAGCCATCATAAAACAGCCATATGTAAAATTGTAAAATATATACAAGTAAGCAGCCCTGTAGAAATATGTAATAACGAGGATTTTCATTTTCATCTTTTATGCATGTTAGCACCAAATCGAGCTGAACTTTCTTCTCTTGCCAAGTTTACCTTGGGTATCTAGACTAGGAACAAGGTTTATAAAACCTCAGTCAAGCACTTTGTATGAAACAGGTCAGTAGAGAAGCAAACTACAAGGAGCCAAGGTGTGTAGAATTGGCAGGTTCTGATACGGCCAGAGAAAGTTTGCATGTTCATTCCATGTCTGTCCCTCCCACTAAAAACCTTTTGCATATTTACAGCCAAAGCAAAAATGTTATACAAATCTGAATCCCTGCTTCATTTTTTACATTTGAATCTGAAATTTAAAAGATTTGCTGTTGCCAAGTTTTATTTTAACATACTGATTTTGAGGAACTCCCTTTTTAAAATAATAATAAAAAATGAAAACCTTGGTCTTGTTGGTGACTATTGATACAAATCTTTGCAAGATTGCAATTAGCCTGCTAGGACCCTAAATCCAAATTCCCATAAAAATGACAACATAAAGATTGAAATTAGGAAATACAAATTAGAATTTTTGCAGCAACGGAAAAAAACCTGTGGGTATGCCTGAGAATTTCTCCCAGCATGCACTGCAGCGGTATTCAAAATAATTTTAGGGCAGCTGGGAACTATCCTTGCGTTGGAGAGAAAAACATATTGCAGAATGTAAAGCTGCTCTGTTCAAGCCTTCAGTCGGGCCCCAGATCCATCAAGCGAAGCATAAACGCCCACAGAGTTAGAGCAGAAGAAGGCCTCGTTAGCACACAAAGTCAGAAAGGTTTTTAATTGGGTGCATCCCTTTGGTAGGGAGCATTCACTTCCCCATCTGCTCTCAATGCAAATGGAAAGTGGCAAAACATAAACATTGTGCACTGCCTTCGTGCTCATAAAGGTGTGGGGGCATTTGCCAGCCTCCAGTGTGAGATGCTGGTGGCATGCCATGCACGAATCTGAGCAAGGGAGGCTGTGGAGGAGGTGTGTTGCTGTCATGAGCCACGAGGCTTGTCACTGAACTGGCAGGGGTGGGGAACTGCCAAGCCACAAGGAATAAACCTACCTCCCTTGAACTTCCTTGCCTCTTCCACTCATGCACTCTTACAAGTCCCTGTTTCTCCTACCAGAGACACACCTTCCTACACTGTCAATGGCACAGCAGAGGTAAGGCCACCAAGAAGCCAGGTTTCAGAACCCATAGTAGTGGTTTAAATAATAATTATTATTGTTTGTTTGTTTGTTTGTTTGTTTATTACACCCTGCCCTCTGGCTGGGTTGCCCCAGCCACTCTGGACAGCTTCCAACACATAGAAAAACATAATAAAATGTCAAATATTAAAAACTTACCGAAACAGGGCTGCCTTCAAATGTCTTCTAAAAGTTGTGTAGTTCTTTATCCCCTTGACATCTGATGGGAGGGCGTTCCACAGAGAGGACGCCACTGCCGAGAAGGCCCTCTGCCTGGTTCCCTGTAACTTTACTTCTTGCAGTGAGGGAACTGCCAGAAGGGCCTCGGTGCTGGACTTCAGGGTCCAAGATGAATGACGGGGTCGGAGAAGCTCCTTCAAGTATATATGTGTGTTGTTATCAGTCCATGATGCCTCGGGTGATTAGTGCAGCTCAGGATGGTTACAGGTGAGGTTCCCAGGGCACCACCTGAAGGTCAAAGGAGCCAGAGGCAGGGAGCAAAAGTCCAAGAGAGGTGGGTTCTAAATGGCATATAAATACAGGGTGAGGGAGGGCACGATTAGCAAGGCAAAGTTATTCTTCTCTGGCGAGACAGGCCGCTCAGACTAGGGAGGTGCTCTGAGGCTTTATATAGGGTTTGTGGGGCTGAGATTGGCCCTTTGAGTCAGCTGTTGGGAGTTGCGTGACAGGACCAGCATTGCAGTCTAGGGGGGGCGCCCTTGTGGTTGACAGAAAACATTGTCCATGTAGGAGATACAAAGCCAGGGTCTGGGAGCAGAGTTTCAAGGGCCTCCCCAGTGTGCTGCCCCTGAACACGGCTGCTTTTCCTAGCAGGGGTGCCAACTTGGGCCCCAGGTTATGGATGCCCAGTGAGCCGCCATGACATCATGCGCTCTGCGGCCTCAGAACCTGATTTCTGATGGCACTGGAAGTCAGGATGTGAGGCTTTGCAAGACCTCAAACAGCATCTCTGAGGTTTTGTAAGGCCTCAGACGTGACTTCCAGTGCTTCACAAGGTACTGAACATTGTGTTGGGGCCTCCGCAGTGTGGGTGCTGAGCCCACTATAGATGGCACCCCTGTTTCCTATAAACTTCATGCACTTCAAGGTAAACTCAAACATGAATGGTTTTATTTTGGTACAATAGACAGGGAGTCCTGATTATTCCTTGGCCTCAGGTCCACATTGGCTTCCTCCTCCCTCTCACCTCTACAGGAGACTCTCCTCTTGACCCAGGAACTAATGATATGCATGCCCGGCACCCTCAAGTCCTGCCCCCTTGTTCTCTAGCCTCTTTTGTCTCCCAAACCCTGGATTTCCCAGCCTGCCTAGTGCTCGTGTTTTCTTCTTTCCAGCAGTATGAAGCAATTTCAGTTCCTTGGCCCTCACCCCCACCTGAGTTGCCAATCCAACAAGCTTCTGTGCCTTTCAATTTTAAACAGCTGCATGAAGTGGAGGCTTTCAGCAACTGTGGGTGTAAGCAGAGACTGCACCCACTCCACGTATTTTTTCCTACAGTTCTGCGCACACAGGAGCATAGCTGCCAAGTCTCCCGCTGAAAAATGCGGGATCAGCAGCTGCGCGGCACTGGGCATATCTGGACATGCGTAGAAGCAACTTCCGGTGCCGGTGCCGCCCGATTTCCGGTGCCCAGACATGGGCAGAACGGCACCGGAAGACACTTCTACACATGTCTGGACGTGCGTAGAAGCAACTACTGGTGCCAGCGCTGCCCGATTTCCGGTGCCCAGACATGGGCAGAGCGGCACCCGAAATGGAGCCTCCCTGGCAGGTAGGAAATCCGGGGGATTTCCGGGATTATTTTCTATTCAGGATAACAGTGGGAAACGGATTAAAATCTGGGGGTTTCCCGCGAAAAATGGGAGACTTGGCAGCTATGCACAGGAGCTCTGCACTCCTCTTAAATTGGCAACCTTATTTCCATAGTGAACTAATATTGTTTCCTCACAGCATGTTCACTGTTTTCTCAGTATTCTGGGAGTGATGTTTTCCCCTCAGCAGTTAGAAAGCCATAGTCCAATCCATGACACTCCACAGCATTTCACCTGAGAGGCACACAGGCAGCAGCTAGTTTTCACCCTGTCTCATCTTGTACAGATCCTACCTGGGTTTAGCTAAGGTTCTGAATCTTAGGAAGAGGTTAAGCCTCTGTGGGAAATGGGAGATTCAAGAGAGACAAGATTCCATGTTTCACTGTTGGTTCCAGAAGAAGGTTTTGAAGAGGACAACCATATTTCTGAGCGCAGAAGAAAGAGACTCTTTTTTTTCATCCTCTGCTGCTATTAGCTAAACACCTGTTGGGATTTTCTTCCCTCAAAACACAATCCATATCAAATGTGCATTCATACAAAAATGAAAATAACGTCGCTTGCCCATCAGAGGTGAACTGAGGGACAAAGGCACTCCAGCAAGAGAGGATTGTGCCTGGCTTGATGTGTAGAAACCTCTCCTGGTGTCTGATCCTGTTATCAAACAGCTTCTCTCTTCAGTCAGTTGGAAAGAAGCCTATTTTTATAAATGCGGGGAAGAGAGATTAATGGGTTTTGCTTTCTTAAGTTTCATTTTTGTTCATGGAGTTTGTCACAATGGAAACTTTCCTTCCATTTTGATTAGCTTCTGGAGGCTTCTGAGCGGTTTTTGGAAGCCATATTCTGGGGCGGGGGTGGGGAGGGGAGGAGAGAAACTAATGGCAGGACAAAGGAGAGGGATTTGACATAAAACACACTTGTTTGGTATCCAGCACACTCCACTCTCGGTTCCTCGGATAGTAAGGCCACCATGTGCTTTACTTGATGGGAAACCATCAAGAATATGTCAATAATGCTTTGATGGTGTTTCCTGCTTCGCAGGGGGTTGGACTGGATGGCCCTTGTGGTCTCTTCCAACTCAATGATTCTATGAAACCATATTGAGAGGGCTGCCTCATCCACGTCTGGTCTAAAGATTAAAAAAAAACATGAGAAGAGAGATTGGGGTACTTGAGGTTAGCAGAAGCAGCATCTGGGCAGCAGACTGAGCAGGAATTCGTCACCTGGTCACAGTCTTCCTCAAAGTGGAGAAATCAATTGCATATCTATTTAAATTATAGTGCTTTTTTTAAAAAAAATGCACCTGTACATATACATTAGCAGATGCCTACAGGAAAAATGCAAGCAGGATCCGAGTGCAAGAGCATTCTCTTCTCTTGCTGTTTTCAACAACTAGTGTTGGGAGGCATACAACCATAATAGCTAGTAGCCTGAAACCGGGATGGATGAGGAACTAGATTACAGGTGGAATACCCATGATTCTCCAGGTGCTGTTGGACTCCAGCTCCAATCAGCACCATCCAATGTAGGAGGAAAAGTCTTCCAATAGGTCATACCTGCCAAGTCTCCTGCTGAAAAATGTGGGATCAACAGCGGCAAGGCACCGGACGTTGCGTAGAAGCAACTTCCGGGGCCACTCCACCCATGTGTGGGCACCGGAAATTGAGCAGAGCGGCACCGGAAGTCGCTTCTACGCATGCCCGGTGGCCATCTTGGTGGTGGTCACATGGCGGCAGCTATCTTGGTGCTATGGAGTTGACATGACTCCATCATGCTATGGAGTTGACATGACTCCATCGTGCTATGGAGTTGACATGACTCCATCGTGCTATGGAGTTGACATGACTCCATCGTGCTATGGAGTTGACATGACTCCATCGTGCTATGGAGTTGACATGACTCCATCGTGCTATGGAGTTGACATGACTGGGGGAGAGGTAAAATCACCCCGAATCTCCCCAATTCACCTTGCTGTTCAGCCCCTGCACAGAGCATAGAAAGTTACCTTATACTGAAGTTACCACTGGCCCACCCAGCTCAGTATTGTCTACTGTCAGCAGCTCTCCGGGGTTTCAGGCAAAGGACATTTCCAGCCTTACCTGCTGATGCTATGGAGGACTGACCCTGGGACCTTCTGCATGCAAAGGTTCTACCAATGAGCTATGGCCCTTTTTACTGCTACGGAAGACTGCTATAGAGAGACAATATTCCAAAGATTTAAAACCCTTGCTCACACACTTCTTAGTGGAAAGAACATAATGCAAACAACTGCAAATTCATTTGCAGAGTGCCTCACACATGCCACCCTGCTTATCAATTCTGGCATCACCCCGGCAGCCTGGATTCATTAAAAAGGTGCAAAAGCACACAAGGAAAGAACTACATGGAGCAAAGTGTAATGCGTCAAAGAAGAGGTGTGGCCAGGCTGACAGGGCAACAGGAAATGAGTGGAAAGTTCCAGGAAGTAGATATAGGTGAACCACTAGGCCACATTTTGTAATTTTTAGAGCAGCTGGGCAATGGATCGAGCTCAGGCTGTTTGGGAATGTAGTGAAAGACCTTTGGAGGGTTTTAAAAAAGAAGAGGCAGGGGGTGGGGATATGCCTCTCAGGGTTGGAAACTTTAAGAACATATTAATTTATTCTTTTATTTATTTTTGAAAGTTCCATCCTGCCTTTCTATAAAACAGAAGTAAAAATACACAAAAATCGATAAAAAAAATCAGCAGTCTAAAAAAGAAAACCTGAAAGACTAAAAGGCAGCAACAGCATAAAAGTATATTAAGAACAGAACTGTGCCAAAGTGGGCAAAGCAGACCTCAGAAGGACAGGCTCATGTGGAGGAAAGCGATACTTGAGATATTTTAGTCCCAGACCATTCAGAGCTTTAAAGGTCAAAATCAGCACTCTGAATAGAGCCTAGAAACCAGTGAAGCTGGCAAAAGATCAGGGTAATACAATCTGATTAACTGGCTCCACTTAAGACTGCAGCAGCTGCATTTTCAACCAGTTGAAGGTTCCAGGCTGCCTTCAAGGGCAGCCCCATATAGAGCTCATTGCAGCAGTCTAACCCGGAGGTGACTAAAGCCTGCTTGACTGCTTGATCACTGCTCTGTCTTCAATAATGGCAAGCCAAATGGACATCCAAAAGACCTTTATCTAGGTGGCCTTTTTCAAGTGATGCAAAATGTAAATATGGCTATCTGAGACTATGGGAGTGGTTTGGTACTACCATCTGTTGCCATGTTGGTGCTAGTGAATGAGTGCAAAATTGGGATCTGGTGGTTGTATTTTCCCGGACACATTTTCTCACTAAAGCAGCTCCTGTTGTCTAGAATTTCTGCTAGTGAGAATTGCTGAGAGGGGCTGTCTTCCATTTGTAGCCTCTTCTAATTGTCTGTCTAGACAATTCCTTCCAACCTCTGGCATCTCACACAACCTCAGAGGTTTGCAGCTACTTTTTGTTGTTGTTTTTAAAAAAGCAACAGGGAAGAAAGACACTCCTGAAATGCTAACCTTGCTCTGGCATGGAAAACAGAAGACAAGCCTATCATGACGACAGAGTGATTTGAGGCTGGGGGATTAATTTAAGTGCAAACCTAATTTCTTACCAAATTAAGATAAATTGATGAAAGCTACATTTAAATCAAATTAAGAGAGTGTCCGGTCTAGGGCTAAGCTATGCAATAAGCAAGCTGGTAGACAAATAGCACCTTCAGGCACGGCAGGGGAATAGATTTAAGGCCCCTGTTTCCTTCTGCTCCCGCTGTTTAACATGCTTCTAACACCATTGTGTTGCCAAGTGCTGTGTGCAAAATACGAACACTGCTGTTTGTGCCAAGAAGCCTCATTACACTCTGGGTAAGAGCCTGGCTGGATCAGCAGAGTCACCTATTTTTACAGTGGTACCTCGGTTTACAAACACAATTGGTACCGGAAGTCTGTACTTAACCTGAAGCGTACTTAACTTGAAGCAAACTTTCCCATTGAAAGTAATGGAAAGTGGATTAATCCGTTCCAGACAGGTCCGTGGAGTACTTAAACTGAAAATACTCAAACCGAGGCGTACTTAAACCGAGGTATGACTGTATACCACTTTCCTACATACATTGAGCTCACGGGGTTTCACTGCAAAAGGCAACACATCACAGCCCATATAAAGACATTAAAGAACCAGAGGCATACCTAGGCATACCCATACCTGTACTGGTGCCCTGCCTCCCATCCCTTGTGACTTTGGCAAGCAGATATATAGGTTGACACCTTTTGCTGGGGGAGCCCTGGAGGATTCCTGCAATAGCCCATGCCAGCAACTGGATTCCTCCACTGAGGTGCTTAGAGGAGCCTCCATGCCCAGAGCAGTGGAGGAGCGGGCCAGGGATCATACAGATAGATAGGTGGGCTCCTAGCCACTCCAAGCCAGAGTGGAGAGGCATGTTTTTTTGCACTCCACTGGGCCTGCACCCTTGGGTGAGGGTCACCCTAATCAACCCCTAGGTACACCCCTGTTCTAAACAGTTTCATAATAACAAAGGTGCCTATGAGAAAACAACAGAGATATTTTAAAAATTGCAATTAAATAATAACTAAATTACATGGAAGAACCATAGCCTCAGATGAAGATCAAAGCATCCATGTAGGTTCACATCAGGAAGAGGTACCCTGAAAGTTATTGGGATCCTGAGTCAAGCAGGCATTTATAGGTCGAAACCAGCACTTTGAACCAACATATTGGCTGGTGTTGATGGGAGTTGTAGTCCCAACAGCATCCCGAGGGCACAAGGTCGGGGAAGGCTGACATAGACGGATACCTTCTCAGGGTGTTGGTTCACTCAACAGCCTTGGATGAGTTGCTGTTTCAAGGCTCAGCCCTCACCTGAAAAACAGGCTTAAGAATAGCTCATTGAACAAGGTCATTTGTAAAGATGAGCTGGAGGCATACGAGGCAGAATGTTTCCCCTTTAAAAGTTCAAAGTGCTGGATTCATGCTAAACTTAGGATGCATGAAGTCCCCCATCCCCAAAGTGCAGCTGGCCACGCAATGGTCACCAGCTACAACCCAGACCAGCAGCTTAAGAATAACGAAATCTTTGTTGATGCAAGTTCATAAGAGGCTTCTTTTTTTCTCTCCCTGTTTAATTTATCAACATAGTCTGGGAGAGACATGAAAATTAGATCTAATAATGAATGATTACAACTTTCAAGTAAAGTCTAGTTGGTTGACTAATCAATTTGGTTAAGTGAAAATCCATAGCAAATGAGTCAGCCGTGGTACAACATTTCTCCATCCAATTTAAATTAAAATCACCAACCATAATAATTTCACAATTACTCTATGAGCAGGCACCGGGGACTTGACCCTGGAGAAGAGAAATTTCAAGGTCTGCAGAAGAGGGCAAGGAAGCAGCATCTGATATGGGGCTGGTGTCTTAGAACCCAGGCTGTAAGGATGGAAAACAAAGCAGAATACTTTAAGGACAGCAAAACAGCATGTGGAGTGTGTGGGGGTGTGTGGGGGTGTAAACAGCAATGGTGACTTGGACCAGTTTCTCCTGTAATCTTATGATGAGTCTTGCTGATATAAAGTGGTCCCTGGAAGTCAGCGGAGCTGATCTGCCACCCATCAATGCTTCCACCAACGTCTAGACATGCTGAACTACTGCCCAGATCTTATAAGCCAAAGGAATTGTGCTTTATTCTTCATTCCAGATTATCTCTTAGCAATGCAGCTCACTAGCCGCAGAAGTGGCTGCAACCAGTGCTTCAGAAAAATGGAAGGGTGGTCACAAATCATACAAGTGTCAAGGCACCCTTTGGATGTTGTTGGACTCCAACTCCCATTACCCCAAGCCAGCATTGCCAATTGTCAGGAGTGAGCTGCAGTCCAACAGTACCTGGAGGGCCACCCTTGGTCTAGACTGAGCTCCTGGAAATGAATGGAGGATGCTGCTCAATCAACAGTTTCTTTGTAGCTTCTGGAAACTGTTCTGTCCTAAATAGTGTTGAATGTAGTGGAATGTCATGGACTGGCTGGATACCGAGGCGTGGTGGGAGGCACCAGCTGAGGAACCCCTAGGGGAAGAAGGTTCAGAGGAGGAGTCTCCCCATCCTGCTGTGACCAGCTTCCCCCCCCCCCAGTCTCCTAGAACTTGTAAAGAAATGAAGATGGCAGAGCAAAGAGAGACAAGAGGATAGAGCCTTAGACTGCCAGGGAAGGAACCAGGGGTGGAACCTTAGAGAGTAGTTGGAAGGCCTTCAGTCCTTGCAACTGCCTCATTGGGACAAGACCTACTGGGAAGAGTTGCTGTGATCACCTGCACTGTTTTGGTTTCTTTGAAAAAAGAGTTAATGCCTGGGTGTTTTGCTTCTGACCTGCTCCTGACTCCAGCTCCTGACAGAGAGGAATATTTTTGGGAGATATCAGCCCCGTATGAAATGCAACACACACTCCAGTCATTTCTGCACCATTTTGCATAACGGTACTGTCAGGGAGTTGTTGCAGCTACTCCCGAGTAAAGACGCTCCAGTCCGTTGTGACTTTAAGGGTTTTGTTGTGCATACTATTTACAGTGCAGAGATAGCAGAAAACATGACCTCCTAGTCACTCTCAGAACCCGGCAATGGCACCCATCGGCTTCGGGGCCAGCATAATAACCTGGGCACCCTGAAACACCGCCCCTTCACCCTGTGTTTGGGCGCATGTCTCAATTTGGGCATCAGAAGGAGCAGTGCCCCTTCTCCCCCTGGCCAGCTGGGGCAGTGCCTGGGCTCCAACGTCTCCCTGAGCTGTCCCTCCTCCACTTGTTGGTCAGAGTGGTGCAGGGGCTCTGATGCCTCGCTGAGCCCTTCCTCCACCGTCTGATCCCCAGAGCGTTGCCAGGGCTCTGATGCCTCGCTGAGCCTTCCCTCCTCCATTCTGCTTCGCCCTGACCCACTGCTAGCACTGTCGCTGGGTGAAGTGCTGGTCAGGATGATGGAGGGAGACTCCCTGTAGGGAGTCCCCCTGACAGGTACCAAATATTTAGCCAAGATGGGGGAGGATGCGTCCATTGCTGATGCCATGAGTCCAACATTCCCTTCACCCAATCTAGTGTGCTGTATCTGGATGCAGATATAGCCCATCTGCCTGACTTAAGCTTTCTGGAGAATGCAAATTCAGATGTCCATCCCCACCACCGCACTGTCCCAATCAGTTGTGCATGGGTAGAGTTGCACTGGGGTTAGAAGTCTTGCTTCTCAGCACTAGGAAATCATCAAGTCCCACAAAGGCAAGACAGAAAGTATTCCATGGCTGCATGGGCAATAGAAAAATGCTCCCTCTTCCCACACATCCCACACTTCTTGTCCTCAATGACACTGTCATATATCCAAATCTTACTAGCAGTGGGGCACTGCAATGTCAACATATTCAGTATGTGATCCCTGATTGGCTTGGTTCATGAAGTGGTGAGAAAAGCAACCCTTCAAATGCTGCTGAAGCATCAATGTACCAGGGCTGCATCAATGTACCAGGGCTGCAAAGAGGCATGAAGAACACACACACACAACACCACACACACACACACACACAACTGATTGGGTGGGGAGAACTGAGGAGCTTTCCCTTTGCCCCTTGAAAACTCAATTTGTTTGTCTAAAATTGTATTTCAGAAAAATCCAATGCAGCATTATTCTGAAGAATGTCATGCTTACTGTCAGATGGTTAAGCTAGATGGAGCACTGTTAGATTTCAAATGCTGGGATGATGTGGCACAAAAGGCCAAATTAGGTGATAACCACAAAAGAGTAACAACCAAGTCCCACCAAGCAATTGCACTACACTGCTCACCACCAAAATAACCCAATTTGGAAAATTGTGTGTCTGGAAGCCTCCCCTGCCCCACGATAAATTAAGCCTGTAGCCAAAATTGGCACATGACTTTCTTTTCTAATCTTCTTGGGCATGGCATTGTGTGATGCTTCAGCAGTAGACTCTGACATGCAAACAAAAGTGTTGTGAATATATATAAAATATGAGAAACCCCTGTGTCTCCATGTTTGAGTAATTTGAAAAGTGAGAGGAGGGGTTGGTGCTTGGGCCCATGGAAAGGAAAGCAACCAACGCGAGCACCGGCAAAAGCTTTTAGCAAAGGCTATTATCCCCTCCTGAAGAATCAATGCATTTTAATTCCCACCGAGCCGTTTTGTTTGGATTTACTTTTGTATTTCAAACGCACGAGACACGTTTAACAAAACAAGAGAAGGTAACATGCTGCATTCGCTCCCTCCTCCCCCCCCCCCCAGCCGAAATTACTGGAAGTTCATTTTCAAAGCAGGGTAGTTTTCTTGGAATCGATGTATATCAGCTCAGATCGATAGCCGCTCCGTGCAGATGGGCTGAGACACCTAAGTGATAGCGCTCGATCGCATTTGTATCCAAATCTTGACGGTTTCCAACAAGTCAATGCATTTAAGCAGCTGCCACAGCTTTTTCACTTAAAAAAAATAATCTGTTTGCAGATAAGACTGTACCTTTCTGTGGAGTCCAGTAATAACTTTGGTGAACTTGCAGCTGCTGCTGCTGCTGCTTCCACAGTTACTCTTATCAAAGTATTTCCATTTCTCCGCAAGACTACTTTGTTCCAGGGCAACCTTGCTCTATATAAAGTTTCTAAACTGCACTGTACAATGTGGGGGATAGTCTACCCTCATTGAACTGAGGAGAGATCACAGCCACTCGGGTTATCCTCCAGGGACCTTATTGGAAGGGCTGGGAATTGCTTTGTTCAGAGAACTAGTTACTTACAGGTAGGTAGCCATGTTGGCCTGCCGTAGTCGAAACAAAATTAAAAAATTCCTTCCAGTAGCACCTTAGAGACCAACTAACTTTATCATTGGTATGAGCTTTCGTGTGCATGCACACTTCTTCAGATTGTTCAGAGAAGGTAGGGCACTCCCCATTAGAATTTGCTTTGCAGGTGTAGCAAGTCACACTGTGGCAAGAGAGTGAAGGACGGGAGCACAGGACCTGCTTGCCCGTATTCCAACCCACCACCACCACCACCACCACCACTTGCACTATTAGGCCAGGTACGTAGATTTCACCCCAGGAAAAGCTCAAAGATCCAGCTAGCAAATTTCAATAGTGGCAAAGCAACTATGGGGAGGACCCTCATTTCATAATGAAAAGTTGTAACTCACTTGCTTGGAATGCTAAAGACTGCAGCTTCAAACCACAAGGATCTTCAGGCAGGACCGGGGAAAACCCAAGTGTGAAACTCTGGAGAGATAGATGGACTCAGTATGACACCCCATTTTTATACATAAATGCTTTTCACATGCACGAGATTCTTCCTCCAGGTTCAGCCCTAAGGAACCTTAGGAGCAGCAGGAAACTGGGAAGCTGGGCAAGGGTGGTCCGTGGAACAGATTTGCTATAACTGAGCTCTTTGCAACCTAAATTTCTTGGCCTTCTCCTTGACCCAACAAAATAAGACTTTCTGCACATTTTTAAAAGAGTTGGGCTCATTTGAATATTGTTTTGAACTGTTTTTATTTATTTATTTTATTTTATTTTCCTGTCTAAGGGCACCATTACTTTCTATATTTTAGGGTTTCCCCTTTCAGATGCTGATCTGCTGCCTCATTTCTTACTTAGAGACAATGCAAATGATCCGGTGTAGCTTCCTACAGCAGCCCTTAATTATACTTTTCACAAGGCTCAGAGACAAGCAGATCTCCACAGAGAAAAACAGCCCTTTGTTATCTAATAAGTCGCAGAGAACTGGAATTTGCATAGAGCCCAAGGAACAGAGAGAACCTGCCGAAAGGGCTGCCCTGTGAACATCACAGAAGCATTTGAAGGGGAAATCGCAGTCTGCCTGGGATGGTCTCCGAGCTTAGAGTTTGTTTAGCTGAATAGGAGGCAACAGAAGAGGACTTTCTTTGCTGTGCATCTCTTAAAGGAGCAGCCTTTGGACCAGGCTATGGCATGTTAATGACTATATCCACACCATACATTTAAAGCAGTATCATACCACTTTAGACAGTCATTGCTTCCTCCAAAGGATCCTGGGAACTGTAGTTTGTAAAGGGTGCTGAGAGTTGTTTGAAGACCCTTATTCCTCAATGGCTACCAAAGTAGTTTAACTATCTTCCCTTGAAATTCTGGGAATTGTAGCTCTGTAAGGGGAACAGCCAATGGGATCTCAGACTCCTTCTTCAAAGAGTTCCGCCTTTAAGAAGGCCTGGCTCAAATGATCCCCCCCCCCGTATTGCCTAATTTGCTTAGTCTTAATAAATCCTCTAGATTTTAAAATTTAGATTGTCATTTTATTCTGCTTTAAATTTCACAGGCAGCTGTGGGAGCTGATGCACTGCGTTTATGGGATATCAAGGTTTAAAATTTAAACATTTACACTTTACACGTTATTTAAACTTAACCACATTATGCACATTACAGTCTGCTATGTGCCCTTTGCAGGGTCGGCTCTAAGGCAAGGCTGGCTGGGTGGTGCAAGGCACCAGGGCGCCGGGCCACCAGGGGGGGCGCCGTGTTGCTGTGCCCGCGGCAGCCGCACCGCGCCCTGCGCCTGCCAGACAGCCGCGCTGGGGGGGGGGGGCGGCGGCAGAATATTCGCACCACAGATACGCTTAAGACGGCCCTGGCCCTTTGGAAATGGGATGGAAGAGATGTTGGCATCTCCCTGAATACAGTACAAAGCCATATCCTCTGGCCCAGAAAATCCTGTTGGCCAAGTCAAGTGACTTTCAGAGCCTTCAGGGATGAGCCCAGAGGCTTCTACCTGCCTAGGTTCAGGGCATCACGTCCTACTACCATCTAACAATTGTTAAGTCCCCTGCAAGAGCATCAATGGGGTCTGAATGCCTTAAGATGCCTTAGATCTCCATTGTGGCTGGCTTTCAGAACTTAAAAACGAAAGCATCCCATTCTCACAGTGGCCAACCAGTTGCCTGTGGGAAACTCACAAGTAAGGATTCGAGCACAAGAGCACTCTCCCCTCTTGTAGTTTCCAGCAATGGATATTCAGAATAATAATAATAATAATAATAATAATAATAATAATAATTTATTATTTATACCCCGCCCATCTGGCTGGGTTTCCCAGCCACTCTGGGCGGCTTCCAACAGAAAAAAGCATTGCTGCCTTGTACTATAGAAGCCTGTTGTCTTTGTCCATGGAGTTTTTGAATTATGGGGCTGGAGGAGACTCTTGAGAGTCCCATGGACTGCAAGAAGATCAAACCTATCCATTCTGAAGGAAATCAGCCCTGAGTGCTCACTGGAAGGACAGATCCTGAAGCTGAGGCTCCAATACTTTGGCCACCTCATGAGAAGAGAAGACTCCCTGGAAAAGACCCTGATGTTGGGAAAGATGGAGGGCACTAGGAGAAGGGGACAACAGAGGACGAGATGGTTGGACAGTGTTCTTGAAGCTACGAACATGAGTTTGACCAAACTGTGGGAGGCAGTGGAAGACAGGAGTGCCTGGCGTGCTATGGTCCATGGGGTCACGAAGAGTCGGACACGACTAAATGACTAAACAACAACAACAACTGTAGAAGCAAAGCACAGCCATCACCACTGCCTCCTGTGGAAGCAAGTTCCATAGTTTAAGTATTTGCTGCATGAAGATCAAGGGCTTTTTAGTTCAGGGGTCACTACTATCATGCTTATGGGTGCACACATAGCCGCTGATGTTTCCCCATGTGCCCACAGTGGCCCGCCCCCCTCCCTGAAATTATTAGGCTTCAAAAAGGCACTAATCTGTAGCTAACAGAATAGATTGGGGTAAGTGCTCAGTTGTGATGTGTGTGGTGCCGTGTCAGTCTCTCTGGCTTGCAAATGTGCCCTCTGAGCCACTTGATGGTGAGGAAGAAGTGAGCGACAGTCCTCTCTTAAGTGGAGGCATAAAGCCCATTGTGCATTCTAAGAACAGCCTTGGTGGGGGTGAACGTGTGTGTTTTGCATTGAAGAGCCACTCCTAAGAACGTTCTGTTGGGTGCCCCTCGATGGTGTGCATTCCCCCCAGCTGCTTCTCTCTGTATATTTTGCACAGCTGCTTTTGTGGCTTCCTCGCCCTCCTGCAGAAATCATGGCTGGCCTGTGCCAGTGGAACCATGCTGTGTTGCCATGGAGAGTATGATTATGACACCAGCAGCAAAAGAAAAGGAAAGAAAAAGCAAATGAAAATGAAAATGCACAGCCCTGGGCTTGCCTAGGATGCAGAGTTAATGAAGTGGGGAGGGGAGGGGTAGAAAAGGGAAGGGAGGGGTTCTTCCTTCCTCACCTCCCCCAATAATCAAATCTAGGCTGAACTTGAGTGGGGAGGGGGCTTCTTCCAGAACCCAGTCAAACAGGAAAGCTAATTACGCACGCCAACCATTTCTCTTGTTTGAACATAGGGATTGGGATCTGGTCGGTGCCTGGATGGGAAGTCCACCTGGGAGCCACCTCTGTATTCCACTTTGGGTTCTGTGGTGGGAATAAATGTAAGACAATAAAAGAAATATGTCCAGTGGCGACAGCTTGGACAAAATATTGGGGAGGACGAGCTCACCATGCCCCACGGCGACAATGCCCCTGGTCTGCACTGCTTTTGAGTCAGGGGTCAGGCTGGTACATGTCCAGATGGGCACAGCAAGTGCAGACAGTCTGTCAACTGCCTCCCTGCAGCTGGGCACCTGCCTCTCCTACACCTGCCATCCATTGGCCAGGTGCGCTCATTGGCACTTGGGCCATCACTGCAGGTGGGGGGGGAGAGACTATATTGAGGGGGCTGTCCCCCCAGAAGAAAATTATTGGGGGTAGCTGGAGTTGGCACCTATGAATACATCCATTCCTGGTGGCCAGGAAGTTAAGAGCTAGGTTTGTGACTCAGCTCTCCATGCTCCTTTTTTTATTTTGCCATGCCTTAGAGTTTATAAAATTACTACTACTACTAGTAGTAGTACAACTGCATGGAATCAAAGTTCTCTCTGGGAACAACATGATACAAAAGAGTTATTCAAGTGGCTTTGCCATTGATTCTACTCTATTATATGCTTATTCTTTAAATAAACTTTAAATTTCTTCCAGTCGTCTTCCAACCGTTTCTTCACTCCGATCTCGAAGCCTCCCGGTTAACTCAGACAATTCCATATATTCTATAAACTTCTTCTGCCATTCATCCACCATTGATATACTTCACATTATTTAATCATTAACTCATTATTTATTTCTTCTTAACCTCTAATTTTTCCCTTAAAATATTCCACATTTGCTAAACTATTATTTCTATCCCATCTGATATATTGAATTATAAACCCCCTTCCCACCTCTCGCCCTTGATTATAATTTCAGCTATACCACGTTTCATTCCTTAACCCTTTCCAGTTCAGACCTTGTTAATCCGACCTTTAATTTTAATTATATATTCCTTTCATCCCACCCCCGCCCTGGCCTCCAGCAACCCAGACCACCCTCCCAACCTTCCATTCTGTAATTGCTTCCCTTTAACTTTAATTTCTCCCTTGCACCCAATTTTTTCCTCCACCTTCCCCCCCATAAGTCATATCTTCTAGTTGGGCCGCCCCTCCCCTCTCTTACCAGAGAAGCACAGACCCATACCCAATCTTCATCTTCAACCCAAATTTGAATGTCCCTATTCGGTGCCCGATCTCCCACTCCCACTGAGAGATCAAAGTCCCACATTTCCTCTTGTTCTGATGTTTCTTGGATCGAATCAGCAACCTGTGCAGCTTCTCTCACCGGTTGCACAGAGCTCCCAAACCCTTTTTCCTCCTGTTCTTAAGGTGTCCCTGTTTTAAACACTGGTGACCTGCATTCTCCGCTTTGCTGCTTTTATAGTTTAATTGATTTTCATTTTTGGGTCTTGTAAATGTATCGTCTTTCCGCATTTAAAATTTCATTGTAAACTATCCTGAGATAGATGGTTATGAATATAAATGCCTTAAGCAAACAAACAAACAAAAAGCAAATACATAAATCCCCTTGCTCAAATAAATTTGAGCCCTAACCTTCCCCCCACTCCCTGCTGCCGCCTTTAGAAATTAAGCAATGTCTGGGACCCACTGGTGAAATGCAAAAGATAGCCTTGAACAAGCCACCCACTCTCGCCCCCATTCTTCTGGTTCTCGGGATATAGGAAATATGGTTTGTAAAGAAGTGGTGCATACCCTTCCCCTCTTTTAGAGCTGGTTTGGAATTCTGTAGTTTTCCTTTAAACAAATTGGGGGTGCTGGAGAATGTCCAGTCATGATAATAATTTTGAGCCTCTAAAAACAAGGTGAAAACTGATCATGTTTTTACAAGAAGGAATCTCAACCAGCTTCAGAGAAGATTCTGCTGGAGATGATTTTGTGGGACAAACTGACTGGCTACAGTTCTCCGTAATATTCCAAGAATGTTTTGAAATGTGTCAGTTTTCATTTATTTTTAAATCAGGTTATCCAACATTCAGCAAACCAGCCCAGTCCTGGTGCTCCCAAGTTTGGCAGCCTAGCAAAAGATGATGAAGATGAGTATTATCATTCATACTCCATGGCTGTATTTTGCCCTTTCTTTGGCCAGTCCAGCTCCATAAATTCCCATTTATGCTCTAAAGTTTGATTTTTTTAAAAGCTATTTTGGACGTTTCCTCACTTTAGTAGAATTGATGGGATCGTGTGCAATTTGTAAATGATATTAAGGGAGGTAATAACACTCTGGGAACGAAAGGAAAACCATAAATTATTAAAAATGGCTGAGTTGGAATTGGGCTTCTAGGCTTCCAGGACTGAAGAACGGCTTGCATTCTGCCCCCAAGATGTTTCAACTAAGCACCTTCCCTTACAGCCCTTCACACCTGACGGTGATCAAAGCTCCAGCCGTTTTTAAGACTTTCAACAGCAGTTTCTAAATTGCTTCCCTTTGACGTAAAAACGAGAAACATTTCCTGCCTCCAAACCATTGAAAGAGAGGAGGTCAATAACTACAAGATATCATAGGAGTAATCATGCTGTCGTAATGTTTATGGGCCTGACACATGCCCTGAGGTGCCAACCACATGTGCGACAAAATGGCAGCCACCAACCCAGAGAAATGGCCAGTCAAAGGATCATTTCACACTTAGCCATCAGGAGATGTGTGCCTGTACCTGTAGATGGGACCAGACAGCTGAGCTCTGTGAAAGTGTTGCTATGAACTCAGCTTTCCTTATCACATCACCTCAAGAGGGAAGATGAGATTGCTTCTCAAGCAATGAGTTTTCACCCTTGAGAACTTATTTCTCCAATCATTGCAAGGACCAGCATAGACAACATGGTGTTCAGTACCCACATTACCAACCAATGAGTCACTTTGTTTTCCTTTATGCATTGGCCGCACCCAGCCGGTTTACTGCAGGAGTCATGGGGGATCAGTAATATAGAATAAGGACAACAAAAGATTTCAGTTTTATAGTTGCTTCTCAACCCAAACTCTCCCTCTCTTCCTATATCAGGAGACAGACGTGCAGGGCTTTTAGTAAGCAATGCTTTCCCCCATCACTTTATTGCCGTGCCAGGCATTCTCCTAGCCGGTGTGAGACCTGCCCCCTGAAAGTATTATGCCAGCAACAGTGTAAGAGACAAAGCAGAAGTGGAATACATGATGATAGTTTCTAATGACTTTTGCAAGAGATAAAAGCAATGGGAAGTGAGGAGACAGATCAGCGGGTTTCCTCACACCACAGCATTTGTGGTGAGTCAGAAACAAACCAAGTACCTTGGGCTTTCTCAGCAGGGCTGACAGCTGCAGTGTACAGGTTGTTGGGTCAGGTGAAATGCTACATGGGATGGGTGGGCAGAGTTAAAGAAGTACGGCCCAAGACCACAGACCCAACCTAATTTGGAACCTCTGCTTGCCACTTTCTGGCTTTGCAAAAGACCCTGGTGATAAGTGTGACCCCGAATGGTTTGGCCATCATTGCTGAAGAAGTTGGAGGTGCCATGTCCACCCTTTCTGGAATTATCCAGCAGTATTTTTTCAAAAAAAGAAGGTTAGGTCTCTCTTTTTCTTTTTTTATAATTATTTTTATTAAGGATTTTCTTGGGGTACAAAGGTAGTAAAATGTCTCATTTTTTTTCCTCCCATGTATCATTTTTACACACCAGTTTTACTTGTTGAGACATTATGAGGAAGGGGGGAAAGAGGTGGGTGGGATGGGGAGTTGGGTGTGGTGAATTGCCGGTGTTTCTGTTTTTCTTGATATGTGTAGGGGTTCGGCGTCAGCGTCGTTTGTGCAGGTTCTCTGTTGTTTTTTCGTGCTTCTTTGTTGGTGAGAGAGGTCGGGATTCGTCTTAGGATGTGCTTGTTCATTTGCGGTTGGCTGTGATGATCCTTAGTTTCTTGTGTGAGTGGGGAGGGAGGGTGTTTCGATTAGGTTACCCATATTGATTTGTATGCTGACGGTAAGTTTTTGTCATTGTCTTGTTGGGCTGTATAAGTGATGAAGGGGAACCATATTGGGGTGAAGGTGTCTTCTTCTGTTTGTCCCCGTGTCAGTTTCAGCTTGCTGGTTAGTTTTTCTAGTAGGGCTGTTTCCCATACAACTTGGTACCATTGGTCCATGCTTACTCCTGACAGGTCCCTCTTTTTCTTTTTTTAAGCCAGTGTATTCAGCTGCCGCATTTGCAAAGAGTCAGGTTGTTGCATTTGCAAAGTGGGAAAAGTAGCCAGCTGCACATCTCCTTTGCATTCAGCACCATGGACTTTGATTATAGCATCAGAGTAGTAGTTGAAACAGGCAGGGTGTGGCCTCCTCAAAGTCTGGCATATTCAGCCAACTATACTTTGAGTCCTAGTTTTAATGTAGGACACAAACCAGTGTTTTGAAAAATCATTGGGTGTCAATTTATCTTTGGTGAAGTGAAAAGGGAAGATGCAGGGACAGAGTAATCATCACAACTTCCCATGGCTTTTATTTTTTTTAAGCCTTCTTTGTTGGGGTTTTGATACTTTGCATGATGATAAGCAACCTCCATTGTTACACATGAAAAAATATATATTTTCTCTCCCTCTCCCTCTCTTTAATCATAAAATACAACCCAGCAGGTTTTGAGAAAAGAGACGGGAGCCTCCAGCAAAAGCAATCAGATGCAATTTGGGAACAATGCCTCAGGTAATTATCAAAGATTTCAGCCACATTTTTTCCCATTAAATGAAAATGGGATGCCAAGATGAAAGGGCAGAGAATGGATGGGGGGGGAGGATGTACACACAGGAAAGGTAGATCCACACTTGGCAGAGAGACAAGTATCAAATGTGAAAGGAGGGTCAGCAACCTGAATTCAGTGGTGGTGAAGTTCTGTCAGAAGCTACAGCTGCAAAAGGGAGAAGCTACAAATGCAACTTTTAATTATTTAAAATGAGATGTTCTCTTTCTTAAGCAAAACATATCCAGATGTAAAAGCTTTCAGCCAAAAGAGGAAAAGGAAAGGAAATGGAAGTCCACTTGCTGAAAACTCCTGTGGCTGAACTACTCACCATGCTTTGGCACAAACATACAGGCAGGGCAGGTGAGCTGTAGAAGCCATCAGGTTTCCCCACAAAAAAACAGGAACTTGGACACAGAAGAGCAGCTAGCCTTGATAGCTGAAACACACAAATGCATTCAAATGCATCAATCCCCAAAGGAACAGCTTTCTTTCCAGTGCATGCTGAGGTTTGCACTGGTCTTAGCAGATCAGATAGGAGAGTATTACTGACTTGTGTGAACTGGCTTGGTACATGTAAGACTGTTTACCTGGACTGTTTGAACAGGGAGATACCCATTATTGGCTTAGTGCACACTACAGGAGACATAATAAAAAGGACCATGATTCCTGTCAGTGGAGAAGTGACTCTGCCCAGCCTGCCGCTGCTGGAAGATAAGGACCAGGTTCAAAACTGAGTCAACACTTTCAGTTGTCCTCTGTTTCAGCAACTCCTTGTGCTGAACAGCTCCTCTAGCTTACTCTGCAAAATCCTTAGAAAGTAGAGCTGGAGATTTCTGTTTTTACACATTGGAGATGTGTGTCCTATACTACCAGTCCAACCAGGCCAGTAATGTCTACTCTGACTTGAGATCCTCTGAAGTGGATAACTGGGGACTTCAGGAACCACAGACTCCCTGTGTTTAAAGTGTGTGCTCGGCCTCCGACCCATGGCTCTTGCGCAAGTCTACACCTTCCCTCAAGGTTGTGAAGCTTTGGTTGGCATGTCACAATATTTTTATGCCTCGGGAAATGCATTCCAATGCAGTCATGGCCATTATGCATTGGAAGCCCAAGAACCAAATTTCAAGGGAAATTCCTTTGCACCATTATTGTTGGGCGCATCTTAGCCCAAAGATCAAATTAAATGAGTATGTCTGGTATAAGCAAACCAGCTCAGGATCTTTCTTTGTTGGGAACAGGAGTAGAACTGGGAATAGAATTCATTGGTGGATCAAGCAAGCAAGCAGTAGCATAGGTAACCATGCCATATAAATAAAACACAAAGGGAACCATGTTAACTTGTTTTTAACTCTGACTTTTATTGACACTTTTAATGTACACTTTTATTTTGTGTAAACTGCTTAAGTGGTATACAAATTCTAATAAATAAATGTTGGCCTTTTTAGGGTATCAAATAATAACATTCACAGCAATCTATGCCCTGTAAAAAAAAATACCAAACAAGAGTGGCATGCTCCCTGCCAGAAGCCATAAAGATCACCATAATGCATGAAAATGAAGGGTAAGTGGAGATCTCAAACAGGCAATGAGAAGTGTGGATGGGAAGCGAAAAAGTCATAAGAAGGGAGTCCAATATACCACTGGAATTCATGCCCAAAATGTCCTTTTCTCTGCCCTCCAAGGCAAAATATTGCTTTTCTCCCCCACCCCTTCCAGCATCAAGAAGTTCTATTTTCCAACTCCATCTTCTCATTGTAAAATTAGCTGATGAGATCCCAAGCGAGGAATGCGTCCCACTGCTCTTTTAACCCAGATCCATGCAACCACTCAGAAACTGACAAATCAAATTTGCCAAAAAGAAGGGGGGGAGTAAACCAAATTGCTTTTATAATTAATTCAATTAGTATTGCAATGCCAATGTTTTGTGTTGCTTAAATAAACAGTGTGCCCTCCCTCCTCATCTATGCCCCCCCCCGTCCACTCCTCCCCTCTCCTTGTGCTCATCTTCAGTGGGGCACAAACAAAACAGCACTAAACGAAGGCCTGTTGCTAATTAAAAGAGTCTGTTGTTTCCATCCGTTAAATGGTACATATTTTAATTATCCTGGGTGTGTGCCTGTGTGTTCATGCCGCTTATGGCATGGCAGGGGAAAGGGAAAACAACCACCAGTCTCATCCACTTCTATGCAAACAGAATATTCTGGATGGCCCACCCAAGTGAGCATTTTAGGGTTACCATGGGAACGGTAAGAGATGCAAAAGTTGAAGGGTTTACTGCCGTCACCTAAAGTGCTGTGAAGTTTATAATTTTAAAGATCTTGCAAAAGTAGCCTTTGGGTCAGCCATGACCCCAGATTCTCTTTCTCTCTCTATGCCCCTGAAACTTGCAGGAAAAGGTATGTTCCTGTGTTTTTCCCCCCTCCAAATCCCCAACCTGCTCTTTATTTCTGGCTGCATTATGAATACATGATAATGCCATACCCTTGCCTTTTCACACACCATTCTTGCACATGCACCCCAGAGACCACCTTTGTTTTCCACCTGTAGAAGTGTTACCTTTCCACCAGCATGTGTTGCTGCCTGAAAGGAAGGAGGGGTCACACATGTAGGGAGGACCCATAAGTCAGCGGCAGAGCTTCTTTTTGCCATGGGCAAGGTCCAACCCCTCCATTCTCCAGTTACAGGGTTATAAGGAAGGCGGCTGAGAAAGACCTGGGAAATATGTTGCCACTTAAGAGTACAGTAGTCAGTGCTGGACTAGGTAGACTCTGTGCCCATACGAAATGGAGGGGGCACAGCTGCGTGGTAGAGAGTGGTAGAGAAGCCCATCTCCTCCTCATGCATTCTTTGCCCTCTCATCGTGGAACTCCATTTTCATTTAAAGGGCAAGGGAAATTGTGTCTGAATTCTTTGATAATTACCTGAGCCACTACTTCCAACACCGTCTAAGGGAACCTCCACGTTCTCACCAGATAGATGAAGGAACAACTTTGTTATTCAAAACCACCATAAGAAAACACTGTCGTTCTTTTTCGTCTGCTTACAGGAGATCTCGCTCCTTCAAGGCACAGCTTGTTTATGTTTTAATATG
The DNA here is from genome assembly GCF_963506605.1 of Zootoca vivipara. Taxonomy (NCBI): domain Eukaryota; kingdom Metazoa; phylum Chordata; class Lepidosauria; order Squamata; family Lacertidae; genus Zootoca; species Zootoca vivipara. Next base: position 29,147,601 of record NC_083290.1, read on the forward strand.
CATTAATTGATGTTTTCACGCTTCTGTGGTTTTATGTCACTTCAACTTTGACAAATGTGAAATGAAAAGAATTTTTTTAAAAAAAAGAAAAGAAAAGGCACGCTCCAGATTTCCTTCCGACATGTGTTGACTGTGGTCTGTGGTGCACCTTAGTCACCAACGCATCACCTCAATCTGCTTTAATTCAGCCTTCCCCAACCTAGTGCCTTTCAGATGTTTTGAACTACAAATTTCATCCCTAGCATTGTGCAGCCATGCTGGCTGGAGCTAACAGGAGTTGTAGATTTTGTTTTCTTGTATAATTTTTATTAAGTTTTTCTATTTTGCATTTTAGAATATACATTTGAACAACCCTAAAATATCACTGGCTTCCCTTCTTCTCCTTCCATGGTTCAGTTTAATAGATTAGACAACTGGGTCAAAGTAAACAAGATGAATTTTAACAAGGAGAAATGTAAAGTACTACACTTGGGCAAAAAAAAAATGAAAGGCACAAATACAGGATGGGAGACACCTGGCTTGAGAGCAGTACATGTGAAAAGGATCTAGGAGTCTTGGTAGACCACAAACTTGACATGAGTCAACAGTGTGATGCAGCAGCTAAAAAAGCCAATGCAATTCTGGGCTGCATCAATAGGAGTATATCATCTAGATCAAGGGAAGTAATAGTACCACTGTATTCTGCTCTGGTCAGACCTCACCTGGAGTACTGTGTCCAGTTCTGGGCACCACAGTTCAAGGAGGATACTGACAAGCTGGAACATGTCCAGAAGAGGGCAACCAAAATGGTCAAAGGCCTGGAAACGATGCCTTATGAGGAACGGCTTAGGGCGCTGGGTATGTTTAGCCTGGAGAAGAGAAGGTTAAGGGGTGATATGATAGCCATGTTCAAATATATAAAAGGATGTCATATAGAGGAGGGAGAAAGGTTGTTTTCTGCTGCTCCAGAGAAGCGGACACGGAGCAATGGATTCAAACTTCAAGAAAGAAGATTCCACCTAAACATTAGGAAGAACTTCCTGACAGCAAGAGCTGTTCGGCAGTGGAGTTTGCTACCAAGGAGTGTGGTGGAGTCTCCTTCTTTGGAGGTCTTTAAGCAGAGGCTTGACAGGCATATGTCAAGAATGCTTTGATGGTGGTCTCCTGCTTGGCAGGGGGTTGGACTGGATGGTCCTTGTGGTCTCTTCCAACTCTATGATTCTGTGAGTTTGGATGCCATAGATCCCTGCATATTTTACATAAACTAAGCTGTTCAGTATTCCATTTTTACATCCATCAAAATTTATTTACACTCTTGAATTTATCTCAATGCTACCAACGTTTTCAAATGTACACAGTTTTCACCCATATATTAAGTAAACATTTTCCAATCTTCTTTAAACATATACTCTTCTTGTTCTCTTATTCTATAAGTTAAGTCTGCCAGCTGTGTGTATGCTGTCAGTTAAGTTGCCAATCTTCTTTAGTCGGGACCTCACTCATTTTCCATTTGGGGGCTAACAAACACAGGCCACAGTAGTGGCATACATAAATAGCCTTTTTTTGACACCTGGGAATTTCCATCTGAATTATCCCCAGCAAAAAGGACTCTGGTTGGTTTTTTTCTTTTTTGGAAAAGTGCTTTTAAACATTTCCCCCCCCCAATTCATTGTAAATTATTTCCCCATACTCTTTTACCCTTTTACAAGTTCACCACATATGATAGAATGTACCCTCGGCATCATATCTTGTAGCTGTAGATTCTGAAGGTTCAGCAAAGGGTAACTCAAATGATCAAGAGGGTGCAAATAAACATTGAATTATTGGGGACTTCTTAGTTTAGAGGAAAGACAAGTAAGAGGTGACCTGAAGGAAATTCATAAAAATTCTGCATGGCATGGAGAAAGTGGCTAAAGAAAAGTGGGTGGGTGGGTGTGTTGGCGTCTCTTATAACACTAGAACTCCTGAACATCCAACGAAGATGAATGTTGGGAGATTCAGGATAGAAAAAATGAAGTTCGTATTCACACACTGCACAGTTAAACTGTGGAACTCACTCCCACAGGAGCCCGTGGTGATGGACACGAACCGGGATGGCTTTAAAAGGTAAAGGCAAAGGGACCCCTGACCGTTAGGTCCAGTCACGGATGACTCTGAGGTTGCGGTGCTCATCTCGCTCTATTGGCTGAGGGAGCTGGTCATGTGGCCAGCATGAACAAGCCGCTTCTGGTGAACCAGAGCAGCGACCGGAAACGGCGTTTACCTTCCCACTGGAGCGGTACGTATTTTTGGTGTGTGATTCATTTCTTTTATTTTCAATTATCTATTTGCACTTTGACATGCTTTCGAACTGCTAGATGGGCAGGAGCTGGGACCGAGCAATGGGAGCTCACCCCCGTCGCGGGGATTCAAACCGCTGACCTTCTGATCAGCAAGCCCTAGGCTCTGTGGTTTAACCCACAGTGCCAGCTGATCCAGGGCTACTAGCCATGGTGGCTATGCTCTGCCTACGCAGAAGGAGGCAGTCGTCCTTCAGAGGAGAGTGCTCTCGCACTCAGGTCCTGCTTGCAGGTTTCCCGTATCCGGTTGGCCACTCTGAGAACAGGATGTTGGACTAGATGGGGTCATTGGTCTGATCCAGCAGGCTCTTCTTAGGTAAAGGTAAAGGGACCCCTGACCATTAGGTCCAGTTGTGACCGACTCTGGGGTTGCGGCGCTCATCCTGCATTATTGGCCGAGGGAGCCGGCGTACAGCTTCCAGGTCATGTGGCCAGCATGACAAAGCTGCTTCTGGCGAACCAGAGCAGCACACGGAAACGCCGTTTACCTTCCCACTGTAGTGGTGCCTATTTATTTACTTGCACTTTGATGTGCTTTTGAACTGCTAGGTTGGCAGGAGCTGGGACCAAGCAACGGGAGCTCACCCCGTCGCAGGGATTCGAACCGCCGACCTTCTGATCGGCAAGCCCTAGGCTCTGTGGTTTACTCTTAAACCACCTTTACTGTAGTCCAAACTATTTTGAGGGTGCCAGGTTTGGAGAAGGCTGCCTTAATTCAAAGACAGCATCCCTCATCCACAACAAGAGGTGAAGATAGCAAAACAAAGAAGTGACTCGGATCAGAAAGAACGACCTTCCTGAATCAAAATAGAAAATCAGATGAGCCTGTGAGTGAATCAAAAGATAAAATTCTAACAGATTATTTCCACCGCTGCCAGTCGTGAGCGGCGAGGACAAGGGCGGGTGTCTTCTTCTTCTTCTTCTTCTTCTTCTTCTTCTTCTTCTTCTTCTTCTTCTTCTTCTTCTTCTTCTTCTTCTTCTTCTTCTTCTTCTTCATCCCCCACAAGCATTTCAAGTAAGAGCCTAAGCGCAGGCATCTCCCAACTCAGCACCCTTTGCTCCCCCTCTAGTGGCAGCAGACGGCATAAACCAAAGTGAAAGGGCTGGGAAAGAGGACGGGCGGGGGATGGAGGCCCGTGTGTGTGCCGGTGTAAGGGGAGATTCGCTGTGTGTCTCCCCGGCGCTGCTGTTTGTTAGCGTTCCCTGTTGCTCTGCTTTCCTTTTGTAGACAGATTTCAGCGTATCGATCCCCAGCCTCCCCGGGCTTGAGCCTTTTATGGATCAGAGGTGAAGAGAAAACGAAAGCCGAAGTTTAAGACCCACGAATTTGATGGCTTTGGAGATTATTGGGATGAAATATCTCTAAACACATGCTGGGCCTGGAGGGCTGATTGGAGACGAGGAGGCAGCGGGGGAAGCAGCCCACCTCTGGGTCTTGGCAGAGCCAAAGAATAGCTACGATAAGACGTCAGCACCCACCTGCCCGCCCCCATCGTGATAAATCAGAATGGATGGCTTCTTAAGCAACCACCACTGCTCAGGTGGACTCTAGAGGCAGCCAGCTGGCCTGGCCCTAGAGAGAATCTGGATTTCTGGCAGTTACTGTTAAGACTTTAAAGTCTGCCTCTTTATACCTGACTCACCCAGCGCTTTGCAGTGAAAAGCAAGGATCACAGGGAATTTGTCTTCGCTTCCTGGTTGTTTTCTCCGCTTCCTTGTGTGATGATGACTCTGGGCTGGCAGTATTTCTGTAAGCCTCCTTGCTCAGCAGCCTCTCCACATCAATGCATGCGATGGGCACACATAGAAAATGTGGTGAACTACTGCAATTGAGCCCGTCCTTTAAAAAAAAAAAACACCTTTACTCTTAAAAGCCAGTAAGCAGAATGAGGGCCTGTAGCTCTTAAACTCTACAGCAGACCAGCTGTCAAAAGTACGTTTGCTCATTTCATTATTTAAAATGTTTACCAGTCGCCCATGATCATAGATCCCAGGCAAGCAATTTACAACAGAATGAAATACAGAGCAGCATATGCTATAAATAAAAAAGCATAGAATTAAAAATGACCAGATAAAATTAACATTCCAGCCACCAAAGCAACATTTGACAGTTGCACACACAACTCACTGACCCCTGGACTTCTCCCTTCCTTTCTCTTCCTTATATCCCCACTTCCCTCTCATAGCACCACACTTTCTCCTAGCCCTGTGCCCATTTCCGAGGATGGGGTGCCCATTTCTCAACCTCATGCCTACCCCAGCCATCCTTCCTTGCTTTTAGACCACTGCCTACTTTGATCACCTGCTAGAGTTGAAATGGGCAACAGGTGTGTGTTTGCCTGACCTGCGCTGCTATTGCTCTTCTCGGAGGCAGGTCACGGGCTGACTATCACACTGGATATTTACTGTATACTGAGTTATGTTGTGCTGTGTCACTTTTAATAATATGACACATTTGAGGCACAGGCCCTTGAAATGGTTTACACCCGCCCACCTTCCCCCCCCCAAAAAAGGTTAAAGATACAAATAAAAACCAATGTAATACAACTGCAGAACAAATAAGTCAACAGACAGCAATAGACAGTGAGGCCTAGTAGCGGAGGTTCATACTCCGGCACTAGGGGTTGGACAGCAGGCAGGGGCATGGCTGGCTTGCATCCCAGGGGCGTGGCACATTGCCTGCAGGGCGTTGCGCGCCACCCTCAGGGGCGTGGTGCATGTCTTGGGGGCGTGGTGTGGCGCCTGCAGGAACGTGGCACCCAGCACGGGTGGGGGGCGCAGCCGCGATGGCAGCCCACTGGGATCGCGCTGCCGGGGGCGGTGCACTCCCCTGCCCCCCTCTTCCTCCGCCCGTGATTAGGCCACCTTACTGCTCACCGCTAACACTAAACAATTTATATTTAGGGGTGAGCAGGGAGGGGGCTAGGCTAGATGAATCCCAAGCCGGAATTAAGATTGCCGGAAGAAATATCAACAACCTCAGATATGCAGATGACATAACCTTGATGGCAGAAAGTGAGGAGGAATTAAAGAACCTTTTAAGGAGGGTGAAAGAGGAGAGCGCAAAATATGGTCTGAAGCTCAACATCAAAAAAACCAAGATCATGGCCACTGGTCCCATCACCTCCTGGCAAATAGAAGAGGAAGAAATGGAGGCAGTGAGAGATTTTACTTTCTTGGGCTCCTTGATCACTGCAGATGGTGACAGCAGTCACAAAATTAAAAGACGCCTGCTTCTTGGGAGAAAAGCAATGACAACCCTAGACAGCATCTTAAAAGGCAGAGACATCACCTTGCCAACAAAGGTCTGTATAGTTAAAGCTATGGTTTTCCCAGTAGTGATGTATGGAAGTGAGAGCTGGACCATAAAGAAGGCTGATTGCCGAAGAATTGATGCTTTTGAATTCTGGTGCTGGAGGAGACTCTTGAGAGTCCCATGGACTGCAAGAAGATCAAACCTATCCATTCTTAAGGAAATCAGCCCTGAGTGCTCACTGGAAGGACAGATCGTGAAGCTGAGGCTCCAATACTTTGGCCACCTCATGAGAAGAGAAGAATCCTTGGAAAAGATTGAGGGCACTAGGAGAAGGGGATGAGAGAGGACGAGATGGTTGGACAGTGTTCTCGAAGCTACGAACATGAGTTTGACCAAACTGCGTGAGGCAGTGGAAGACAGGAGTGCCTGGCATGCTATGGTCCATGGGGTCACGAAGAGTCGGACACGACTAAACGACTAAGAACAACAGGGAGGGGGCCAAGTCTGCAGATGATACCATATTGCTCAGTATCATTAAGACAAAAATGTGATTGTGAAGAGCTCCAAAGAGATCACTCCAGACTCAGTGAATGGGCAGTAAAATGCAATTCATTGTAAAGAAGTGTAAAAGCAAAAAGAGAAAAAGAAAAAAGAGGTAGCATGGTAAAAGTTTTTCTCCCTCTCTCATCACACTAGAATATATCAGCATCCAATGAAGCTGAATGTTGCAAGATTCATAACTGATAAAGAAAGGACTTCACCATGCAGTGTATAGTTTAACTATGGAACTCATTCCCCAGGAGGCAATGATGGCCACCAACTTGGATGGTGTTAGAAGAGGATTATACAAATTCATGGAGAATTGAATCTGTGCATGCAAAGCATCTGTTCTGCCACTTCCCTGCTCCAGTCTGCAGATCCAGCTTTGTTACGACTTCCTCGCCCCCAAATATCTGCTACTCAAATGTTTCTGTCTTGCATTGGATTCAACTTTGTCTTCTGTTCTGACGACCATCTGGCCATTGTAGTTCTAGCCAGTCTGTCAGGCTTCCGGCATCTGGCTTTGGGTCTTTTACTATGAAACGTGCCTCTCTTTCAAACCATTTTAATGTCGAGAAACCTAAACCCTTTGTTGGACTCACCCCAACACCAAGAAGCTAGGAACCCAAGCTGAGCTGAAATCACACACCCACAACTTCACTACCCTATTTTTAGACTATTATTATTATTATTATTATTATTATTATTATTATTATTAGCCACCCATCTGACTCTGCGCAGCTTCCAACAAAATATTAAAACACAAAAACCCTCAAACATTGGAAACCTCGCTGTACAGGGTGGCCTTCAGATGCCTTTGGAAAGTCAGATACATGTTTATTTCCTTGACATCTGAAGAATCTCTTTCTTTGCATTATTTTCCAAAAGCCCTGCAATGGGTTTTGCACACCATTTATTGGCAGCAGTGGCTGTGAGTTGCTGAATCCCCCAACCATGATGCCAGGGTAAGAGTAGAAAGCATGTCTTACTTGAATGTAGCTTCAGGTGTCATCATGCAGCCAAATTTTGTTCGCTGTTTGGTGCCATCACAAATGGGAGTGAGGGCATCCTTTCCTGCCCTCATCCCTGCATTGCATGGGTGGGTGGGTGATGCCAACCTTGAGGAGATGGGCTTGTATATTTGTTTGTTTAGCTTTGAGGAAAAGAACAGTTTTCCTCCTAAAAGGAGGGTGGAGTCAATTCACAACTAAAAACATTTTGGCTAGACAACAGGAAGACATTTTGGATTGAGCGAGCAGGTGCTGAAGAGAAGGCACATTCTGTGGCAAAATCTCCATCACTAGAGGCATCTTGTGGCAGGCTGCACAAAAATTGGTTGGCTTAGTTCAGATGGCCTTGGTTCAAACCGAGGAAAAAAGCGGACTCTGGGGATTCAGCTACTGGTGCTCTATGCAATGTGTGAGAGTCCATAATTTGGAGATGAACCCCAGAAAACCCTCCCCCAAAACCAACATCAATGTTGTTCCACGTTGGGGACTTTCAACGGATTAGACATTGGCTCATGAGGTCCTTTCCAATTACATCTTTCCAGGACTCTATTTGTCTTTAGGGAAAGAAAGAAAAAAGAGGCATATTTTGCAACTCTGACCAAGCAGCGCTTTCCGGGCGCTTTGATGCTCTATTAACTAATCTCGCCCTCTCGAGTCATTTATTATGTTTAAACTGGTGCCATCAAGTCTCTCAGCAGCGTCAGGAAATAAATTAAAGAGTGGCCGGAGATACTGGGATCCTCTCTATGATTGCTGGCTTGCTGTGATCAAGAGCTTAAGGTTTTGGGCCATCTGCAAACTGGAAATTAAGAATTAATAAAGCAACAGAAAAATGAACTCAGTCACCACCTATGCTGGGCTTGGAGGAAGCTTGGGTCAGGCACAGAGGGAAAGGGGTAGGAAGTGTGGGACTTTCATGTGCTTCTATGTATCAGGCATGCAAAGAGTATGGTATCAGCCTTGGTGGCACAGGGCAGGGGTAAGTCCAAATGATGCCTTCCATATATGGTTGGATTGCAACTTCCATCATGCCAGAGCATTGGCCATGCTGGATGGGACTGTGAGGAGTTTGAGTCCAGCATCTTCCAGAGGACACTACCGGTATGCTGGTTGCCCCTAGGCTTGGTTCTTGCCAAGGGTGGAATAATTTCAGGGTTTGAATCTCAGACAAGCCCTTGTTTGGGAAGGCTGGTAGCTCCTTGGGAGACCGCCTGATTTACATACAGATGGTCTGGGGTTCAATCCCCATTATTCCCAGGTCAGGCTGGGCAAGACTCCTGTCTGAAACTCCAAAAAGTTGTAGCTAATTACTGAGGACAGTACTGAGCTAGATTGAGCAATGGTCTAGGACAGCTTTCTACCGGTAGGTACTTATGGGTCTAGGTAGTATGGGGAATTTAGGGGTGCAGTTGTTCTGAACATGGAATTTGCTAGTGCTTCCCATTACATAAATGCAACTTAATTCCTATATACTTGGCAGAAACAATCTGCAATAAGCCAGCACATTTAATTCTGTCCTGCAATGAACCAGGGGAGGGGGGATTTGTAAGCTGTAAAAACAGGGAGGAGGGATCAGGATATGGAAGGATCTCCCCGTTTTTTGTCCTCCACAAAGAATGCTCTGCCGATTCTCAAACTTCAGCTCTCCACAGAAAATGCTCTGTTAATGGTTCTATACAGAAGGCATTTCAGGAGAAGCTGAAGTTTGCTTGAAGGAGATTGCCCTCTACATCAACTTGGGTCTTCAGCTGTTTTCGGACTACAATTCCCATCATCCCTGACCACTGGTCCTGCTAGCTAGGGCTGATGGGAGTTGTAGTCCAAAAACAGCTAGAGACCCAAGTTTGGGAAACCATGCTGTACAGAAGGGATAGGAAACGTCAGGCCCAGGGGCCAAATGTGCCCCTCCAGGCTTCTGTCTCTGGCTCCAGCACTCTTCCCAGGCCACACAACATTTCTTGTATCTGCACACGAAGGTCACAGCTTTAATCCCTGGCAGCATCTGCAGTTAAAGAGATCTTCCCCCTGAGGCCTTGTAAAGCAGATGACCACAGAAGTAGCTGGGACTGCACCTAAAGGTCTAACTTAGCATTCAGGTGACACCAGAGGGAATGCAGAAATCTCACCCCTGAAACCAGCTGAATTTCCCACCCAGACTGAGGATTTCTGACTGACCACTGACTGACCCCATTGCAGCCAAGCACATCTGCTAGGGAGGGCTATTTGTTTTACTTGGCTGCAATACGTCTCACTACAAGTTCTCAGGTGAATTAACGGTGAAGGTAAATTTAGCACAAATAGATGTAAATAACTCCACAGCACGATTTGCCTTCAGCCTGCGGGGAGCTGCAGGAGGCCGTAGAGTTAAATGTAGCTGGATTTAAAGAGGACGACGTGATTTTACAGTCAATAATAACATTGCCAGCTGGGAGTTCCAGGCTGGCAAGAGAAGCCCCTGATAGTAACCTTTAGCCTCAAGAAAGTGCCCAATCCTCTAGCAGGCTCCAATTCACTCAGATATAGTGAAGAGGTGAAGAATAGTCCCTGCTGGTGCTGAACAACTGGGCAGGGCAGGGGATGCCTTAGCACAACTGAAGGTCAGGGATGCATTCTGCTCCGAAAGATTTGCTACCTCAGCTCCTCTTCTAAGAGATAACCCCATGACATTGACAGGTGGGTCACATGCTGAGTCAGGCAATGCTGAGTCAAGTGAAGTAGTGGGGAAGGGGACGTCCTTCCCCGGAGTGACTTTGTCCCTACATACATAGCAGAAAATGACAGGTAGTAACATTTCAAACCCAGTATGCTTTGCTTCACTCAATGCATCATCATCATCATCGTCACCATCATTGATTATTTATATGCCACCCATCTGACCGGGTTGCTCCAGCCACTCTGGGCAGCTTCCAACATGTAAGAAAACATAATAAAACCTTAAACAGCTTTCCTATACAGGGCTGCTTGCAGATGTATTCTAAAGGTATAGTTGCTTATCTCCTTGACATCTGATGGGAGGGCATTCCCAGTGGTGGAGGAAGAGGTGTGCAGGGGTAGCGCACCGCCCCCGGCAGCGCGATCCCAGTAGGGTGCCATTGCGGCTCCCCCCTGCTGCCTGCACGGCGCGCCACGCCCCCACAAGCAGCACACTACACCTGAGGGTGGTGCGCCACTCCCCCAGAACGCCCATCACGTCCCTGTGGGTGGCACACCACACCCCCGGGACACGCACCAAAGCCCCGCCCCCACCTGCTCATCGCCACACACCCCGGTGCCGGAGCATGACGCTCCGCCACTGGACATTCCACAGGGTCAGCGCCTTTACCAAGAAGGCCCTCTGCCTGGTTCCCTGCAGCTTCACTTCTCACAATGAAGGAACTGCCAGAAGGCCCTCAGAGCCAGACCTCAGTGTCCGGGCTGGACACTCCTTCGGGTTTGCAATGGCTTTCAGAATCCATGGGTGCGCTGTTGGCTTCTATCAGTGAAGGGTGGGGCTATTCAAGAGATGAGTTACAAAGGGAGCTTCCACGCCCAGAGATGTGATGATTCCTCTGATTGCTTGAAGAAGGCACCAGGACGTTGAAAGGTATCATAAAACAGAGGGAGAGATTGTTGGTGGCTTTCCAGGAACCCTCAGACTTCCTTTGGAGACTTCCTAATGCACACCTTTTAGAGTATGACTTTGGTACTGAGCCAGTGGTTGGTAATTAAACTGATGCGGGAGCTGCAGATCTAACATTTTAGTGTTTTTTTAATCATTATGTGTGTGTTTTAATGTACTTTTCACTGTTTTGTTATGCGGCCAGTATAATCACTGAGTTTGAGTGGACTCACAAGTTCTAGAAAGCAAGAAAGTAATTCAATAATGGGCCAGCCACAGACTGCTAGGAACAGGGCTTGGGAAGGGTGTACATTACGCCTTGCCTGGTGATGACTGGCAGCTGCTCCAAAGCCAGCCTGGGATCCCACGAGGGGTTTCTGCCCTTCTGCCGCTTGATTTAATTACAACCAGCAGATAGCGCATTTATAGACAAGTAATTACGCAGAGGAGGCGGATTATTTGGGGTGTGCGTTTCAAATCAGCAGCTGGAAGCTGTGGGGCGGCTGCTCTGATCCCAGTTATTACATCCGCGGCCGCTTTGGCGTCTGGAGGAGCTCAGAGAAGTCTCCTGGGGAGCATGTAATGTAGCAGCTCAGCTAGACAGAATCCCCTCCTAAGCCCCAACTTGGTGCCTCACAGCTCCATTCCAATTGGCCCTCTAACCTATACATTCTACCCAAGTACATTTCCGAGCACAATTCAAAGGGTTGGTGCTGATCTTGAAAGCCCTAAACGGCCTCGGCCCAGTACACCTGAAGGAGCATCTCCACCCCCATCGTTCAGCCCAGACACTGAGGTCCAGCGCCGAGGGCCTTCTGGCGGTTCCCTCGCTACGAGAAGCCAAGTTACAGGGAACCAAGCAGAGGGCCTTTTTGGTGGTGGCGCCCACCCTGTGGAAAACCCTCCCACCAGATGTCAAGGGGGGGGGAAACAACTACCAGACTTTTAGGAGACACCTGAAGGCAGCCCTGTTTAGGGAAGCTTTTAATATCCGAAGGATTTTGTATTTTAATATTTTGTTGGAGGCCACCCAGAGTGGCTGGGGAGGCCCAGCCAGATGGGCAGGGTATTATTATTATTATTATTATTATTATTATTATTATTATTATTATTATTATTAGAGACCACCGAGGCTTGTGGGAAAGTGAAGCCATCTTCCAGCTCTCACCACTTTTTGCTGACCTTCCTGTTCATTCATTTATTTAATTATTTGAATTTATATACTGCCCTATACCTGGAGGTCTCAGGGCAGTTCACAAAAAAAGATCACAATATATAAAATAAAAAACAATCACCCAATAACACACCCACACCACCCACAAAAGAGCCACATTTTTAAAGGGCATGGGATGTCAATCATGTCAACCAAAGACCTGGTTTAAAAGGAATGTTTTTGCCTGGTATATAATGAAGGCGCCAGGTGAACTACCCTGGAGAGAGCATTCCACAGATGGGTAGCCACTGCAGAGAAGGCCCCGTTCTCATGTTGCCACCCTCCAGACCTCTCAAGGAAGAGGCATATGAAGGAGGGCCTGAGAATATGATCTCAGAGTCCAGGTAGGTTCATATGGAAAGAGGCGGTCCCGTTCACAGAGTAATGGATGCAGAGGAACTATCAGCATACAGTTAGTTAAATAAATATCAGTTGAAGGTGTGGGGTCTCTGTAAAGAAAAATGTGGAAAACCCAAACTTCAGAGCTGCCTTGTTTATCCTGATTTCCTTGGCTTGGTAGGAGAAAGCAATAGGGTGGCAAGACGGTGAAGACTTCAAGGTCAGGAGGAGTTGGCCAAAGCAATCCTGTAGCCACGTTACCCCAGGAGAAGACCTGTGTCACTTGTGCTAGAGGAACGGCCACCATATTCAGTGCAATTGCCTCTTCTCTTGCTTACCTGTTGGGGTGTTCTGGTGCTCTCAGTTGTTGGGGTTGGGTGTTGACTGATTGTGATTAGCACCCTATACAGAAGCTCTAGTAATGTGCCCCAAGTTCCCCTGTGTGTCTGGCCAGGTTGCTTAGTGCAAAGCTCTCTCATGTGAGCAACCCAAGGCCATAAACCTGTGGTGTGCTCCCTGCCATCCATGTTATGGTCTCCCTGTGTGGGGTTTATAGCCTGCAACCAGCATGTTGCGATTGAGTATTAAGTGAGAAAATGTCAATTCCTGTTTCTCTCACTTTCTCATATATATTTATCCATTCTTAAGTTCAGTTCTCCACATTTCCACACCAGTTTGCAAGTCATTATTTTTAAAGTCCCTGTGAAAATTCGTCAGTGTTTTACTGTGAATTTCTCATAATAGACACATTTTACATGCAAGTTTGACCAATACATTTATCTACATTATTGCAAAACAGTTTTCCCAAATTTTGGCAAACAGTTTGCAAAGCATTTTTTTGCATGTTATTTTCACCAGCATATGCATTTGGCTGAAGAATTGTATTGCAAAATTCAGGGACGTGCCATTTTTTGAACTATGGCTGTATTTCAGTTCACATCTTGTTTTAGAAAGTGTGGATTTGCTAGGCCAGGCATCTGCAACCTTCGGCCCTCCAGATGTTTGGGACTACAATTCCCATCATCCCTGACCACTGGTCCTGTTAGCTAGGGATGATGGGAGTTGTAGTCCCAAAACATCTAGAGGGCTGTGTTTGCCTATGCCTGTGCTAGGCTCACCTTTAAATGCAAACTGAATTGAATTTCTCCCCCACCCCCACCCCTAGTTTTAAGTCACACCGTAGCTTATGCTTAGTTGTGGCAATGTGGGTAGGGCAGATCTTGACCTGTGGTCAGCTTTTAAATATGTACATATGGGGGAGATATTTCTTATCCCAGGCCCATAAGCCATGAACTGAAGCCATATGCTCCTGACCTGTTCTGTCTGCAATTCTGCACCATTTTGTCTTCCCTGTGCCATATTTTCAGCAGCTAAATGCCAGCAGAGTGTTCCTCTAGTATAGCTGGGATGTCCCAGTACAGCACTTTTCATATGATGGTTTCTGCTGGTGTAGGGAGAATCCCATGTGCTAGTGAATCTCATGTATAGATTTGTGCCCTACAATTCCCTATTCAGGATTTACAAAAGTTGATACATGAGAGCAATGATTTGGCAACTTTCACTAGTTTGTGAACTTTTGTGAGGATGTCGAGAGGAGCTGGGAGCAGATCAAGCTCATATTATTCATCTTGCAGCTCTAAACAAGTGGAGCTGTTTTGATCAAATATTTTCACAATCTACCTTGCCCTTGCAACTGAATTTATAACATCTTCCCTCTTGTCCTTAGTGGATTCCTGGAAGCACTTTTGCAAAACCCCATCCCGCACACCAATATGAAAACCACGGAATTTCAATCAGATTTCTGAATAAACCGCAAACAGTTGTGCAGGCAGCTGTTACTCCCTTACGCTCCTCTTTGCATGCTTCAGTAGAGAGTTTGTGGAGTCTATTTACCACATCTAAGACTGATTTCCTTCCTTTCAGCTGCTTTGAAGATAATTGAAGGTACCTGCATTGTCTTCCTGCGAATGTTCCCATTAAAAAAAAACCAACCCAACGGCTAATGTTGAAATCGATGTTTCTTCGTTAATGCTGCTCCTCCACCGGTGTTGAACGCCATGTAACAAAGGCTTGGAATGACTGGATCAGCAAATTGTCACACGCTGGCTACTTTGTTAATCATGGGGAGGCCCTAGGAACGAACCCTCGCCCGTTTGATAATGCAAGGCGTATTGAATTGTTAAGGCCAAATTAAATATTTAATAGGAATTTTTGCAAAATTGGCATTTTCCTTCTCCCAATTAAACAAGCAAGGCAAGAGAAAGAGAAGCAGAAATTGTGCTGTCCCCAGCAGGTTTCACTTGCCAGCAGACCAGGTTTCCAGCAACAAAACAGCCCCCTCTCTCTCCTTCTCTTTCTCTGCTGGTCACAGTGGGAGGCAGGGAAACGGCAGGACTTCATGCAGGGTGCCGGTTCTTCTGTCACGCCCAGCAAGCCAGAAGCAGCTTGGAGGCTGCAGCACAAAGTCTGTTTCTTTGCGCTCCAGAAGAGTTTCTTGCAAAGGGCTCTCTCGCCACCTGCCAAAGGATAACACAGTCCTCTTGCAAAATGCTTCTTCAGGAGATTGATTTGCACTTACCAGCCTCATTTTTTCCTATATAGTAGCAGAATGGGCACCCATGCAACCACCCCATTGAATTTAATCTTCCTACTTAAGCTTTGGGTTTGAGCATGACAGCAAAGGATAAATAAATGAATAATATAACAACAAACAACAACTTATTTATACCCCGCCCATCTGGCTGGGTTTCCCCAGCCACTCTGGGCGGCTTCCAGAAGGATATTAAAATACAACAATCTATTAAACATTAAAAGCTTCCCTAAACAGGACTGCCTTCAGATGTCTTCTAAAAGTCTGGTAGTTCTCTTTGACATCTGGTGAGAGGGCGTTCCACAGGGCGGGTGCCACTACCGAAAAGGCCCTCTGCCTGGTTCCCTGCAACTTGGCTACTCGCAGCAAGGAAACTGCCAGAAGGCTCTCAGCACTGGATCTCAGTGTCCGGGCAGAATGATGGGGGTGGAGACATGCCTTCAGGTATACTGGTTCCCAGGTGGCATTTCTGTAGACCAGCTGGTCACTGTCACATGAGTCTCCTGCAGATCAGCTGACCTTTTGGCTGAGTGACACGATATACACCTGCAGGTCAGTTACTTGCATGGCTGCTCTGCACAGCTCTGGATGCCTCTGTGGTCTGAGAGCTACCACCTCAACGAACAAGGTGATGGTAGAAATAACGAAGCCAGTTTGATTGTTGTAGAAAAGGAGGGGTGGATGAGGAAGATGCGAAGGTCACAGTCCTATCAGGCCTTTAAAGCACATGGTTTCCCCCAAAGATTCCTGGGAACTGTAGTTTATCCCTCACAGAGCTGCAGGTCCCAGGACCCTTGACAAACTACAGATCCCAGAGTGCTTTGGAGGAGCAATGCGTTTCCACCATGTTTTTAATGTATGGTGTGATTGAATGTGACCAAAAGGCTGGGCACAAATCTACGCAAGGCCAAAGCGGTGCATTCTGGGGCTGCTGCACACTGGACACAGGACAAACACACACAACAAGGATGGCACTCAACACCCATTCAAATTCATCCCTGCCTGTGTTGGAAGGTGGGAAAGTGAGGAGAGGGAAACATCTGAGTTTGTATCTGTTCCCTGGAGAATCTAGCAGGCGCTGCAGGTGGCAGCAGGGAGATGCGCCAACATGGATGGCTGTCTTGCAGGGGGTGAGCTGGCAAGACAGCAGGCCAGAATTGAGAGGCAGAGTCCCTCTGGATGGCTCAAACAGGAGCAGGGAAGAAACCCGTTGGGAATTCAGCTGCCAGAGACAGTGCAGCGCTTGGATGGAGGAAGAGCAAAAGTGTCAGCTTGGAAATGGACTGGACTATGACATGGTGAATAAAACAAGTGACCCTGCTGTGAAGCTATAATGGGACTGGTGTGTTTGGTATTTAATTCAAAGGCTATCTATCTGCTTGTCTGTGTGACGGGGCCTGCTCCCCTTTCTATCTAGCCTTTCTATGGGGAGAGAGCTGGGTTGTTGCAATGATGGAGAAAACTAAACAACTTGGAGCAGACACCGACAAAAAGAGGGCAGGGGTCCAGGGCAGGCTGGTGGCTCCAACTTTTTCTTTCCACCTTCTTTCCTTCCTCATGCATTGCCACCACACCCACAAAGAAGACACAAGGGGCCCTAACTATGGTGGAAAGGGGTTATATTTATTCAAATGTAACAACACAGAGGATCTCCAAACAGCCAAATCAAAACCAGGGCCGGCCCTACGTATAGGCTGGGTAGCACAGGGCACCATGGTGCCGGCCTGCCAGGAGGGTGCAGCGAGCTGCGCCCGCCCGCTGGCCGGCCGGTCCGCCGCGCAGCTGCGCGCTGCACCCACCCACCCACCGCGCTGGGAAACAGGGCGGGAAGGCGCCGGAGAGATCGCGCTTTGCCTGCCCGCCCACCCGCCCACCGCGCTGGGAAACGGGGCGGGAGGGCGCCGGAGAGATCCGGCGCACCATGGCGCGAGGGGCGCTTAAGACGGCCCTGATCAAAACATAGTCCAAGCAGGGAAGTTTCTTTAAGCAGAACTAAAGTGGGAGGGATCAGGTCCCTCCCCACCCTTGGGCACATTTACAGGTGCCAGCTGTGATCCTGTAGCAAAGGATTGGAAGGACTTGTCCCTCCTTGCTATGAGAGCCTTGGGTATTTGAACCTGACAAGCACACTGTGGCCCTGCCGGCCCAGTATTTATCCTAGAGTGCATGACAAGCCTAGAGGATGCCAATGTCGAGGCAGTAACCAAGGAATGCTTGTAGGGTAACAAAATAATACTATTAACCCCATAGTGTCACAGGTATCTACCCTACCAGATCTTAACTTGTCATTGCCACCGGATTGAAACCCATTAAAAAAAAATGTCATTCCAATAGCACTCCCAGTAGTATGCAGTGGGTGAAAAAGAGGAATCACAGGGCCAATCAGTTGTTGTTTTGTTGTTGTTTAGTCGTTTAGTCGTGTCCGACTCTTTGTGACCCCATGGACCGGAGCACGCCAGGCACTCCTGTCTTCCACTGCCTCCCGCAGTTTGCTCAGACTCATGTTCGTAGCTTCGAGAACACTGTCCAACCATCTCGTCCTCTGTCGCCCCCTTCTCCTAGTGCCCTCAATATTTCCCAACATCAGGGTCTTTTCCAGGGAGTCTTCTCTTCTCATGAGGTGGCCAAAGTATTGGCGCCTCAGCTTTACGATCAGTCCCTCCAGTGAGCACTCAGGGCTGATTTCCTTCAGAATGGATAGGTTTGATCTTCTTGCAGTCCATGGGACTCTCAAGAGTCTCCTCCAGCACCATAATTCAAAAGCATCAATTCTTCAGCGATCAGCCTTCTTTATGGTCCAGCTCTCACTTCCATACATCACTACTGAGGCTTCCCCCCAAATTTCCCACTCAGCCCCCAAACAGGCAACTAGCAAAGACAACAATGCATAGGGAGGGAGGGAGCCAGCTTATAAAGCCCAATTGGCCAGATAGAAATCACATGCCAAGCTTGATTCCTCCCTAGAGACAAACCATCTTAAGTCTTCTTCCCAGGTGAGTTGGGGTGTGGCAAAATCAACACACACTCACACTAAAGGGTGGAACATGCATTCTTATCCCCTCTCTCTCTCTCCTCTTCCATTTGTCAGCCTCTTGGAACTTCCCCTTCACTTCTGCTATTATTTCCCCCAGGGTGATAGGTGCAGAGGGCTCTATGGTGCCTGCCTTGCTCTCCAGCCCCACCTACATCTTGCGGAGCAAAAAAAGACTCCTCCAGATGAGAGCCCTGTTGTTTATTTTCATTTCCGATCTCTGGATCGTGCCTGATAGCCAAAGGGCCTCAAGGTGGTTTGCAATAAAGCTTTAAAACTGACTTACACACACAAAAATGACATTATGGAAGACCATAAAGGCTGCAGAGAAAAACAATAAGCCCAGCATACCAAAAAGAGAAAAGGGAGAAAAGAGCCCAGATAAAATAACTTTAAATCAGCAGAAAAGCAAAGAATAGGCTCTTGAATGCGATTAATGTCTTTAAGGGCACAAGAGAATGGAGTGGGCTTCTCCTGGAACCTGGAAGACAGCAAAGGCAGCTGTGCACATCAAGGGAGGCCAATTCTGGATCCACACGTCCTTCCGCAGTGGGGAGATAGGTTTCCAGGCAGGAGTTGACCATGGTGAGGGTGTGCCAAACGTGCCTCCCTCTATCGCCCATTCTGTTTCCTTTTCACACATCACCAACATTGCTTAGAGTCATAGAACTGTAGAGTTGGAAGGGACCCTAAGGGTCATCTATCTTTGGACAGTTTCTTGTTGTGTAGATAGCAGCCATGGGGAAACCTGAGCCACTTCTGGTTCCTGGGTGATGGGGAGGGCAACTCTTCCTCTGCTGGCCACATCTCTGCCAAAAAATCTGCTTCCCCGCCCCCACTGCAGCTGATATTTGCATTTCAATGGAAGCTCCTCTTGGCTCCAGGGGAGCTGTCCCTTGAGATGCAAATAGCTTCAGGGGGGGGGGTTTCAGGAGCACAGGCAAGGAGATCAGAGGGTTAAACTTCCCCGTTGCCCTGGGGCTGTCTCATGGTGACAATCTACATACCAAAAATGCACCCAGGTAAGCTGCCTCTACACCAGCCATGCATAGCTGCCAAGTTATCCCCTTTTTTAAGGGATTTCCCATTATGCTGAATAGGCTTCCTCGCGAGAAAAGGGAAAACTTGGCAGCTATGGAGGCATGTCAAACCTGCGGCCCTCCAGATGTTTTGGACTACAATTCCCATCTTCCCCAACCACTGGTCCTGCTAGCTAGGGATCATGGGAGTTGTAGGCCAAAACATCTGGAGGGCCGCAGGTTTGACTTGCCTGCTCTACACCATTCAAGACTCCTACCTCTTTGATCTGCTTGCTTTGTCGCAGCTGTGCTCCCTCTTCCCCTCTTGTCCCTCACACCATGAGCATTTTGGCAATTCTTTTTTCAGTGACTGCTCATTGCTCCACACAACTTCATTTTTTTAATCACTTCCATAAACTTTATTGCAAAAGCAATGAAAACTCATTATTTTACCAAAGCATGGCTGGGAATCACACTGTACCAGCCCCACTTTATGAGGCAGCTATGACCACTGCTTTGCCCTTTAAAGTCTTGCCCTGGTGGCTTCATGAAGAACCCACAACACACACAAACTCCATTGAACTTTGAAGACTGTCCAGCAGGCTGCCTGGGTGGGAAAGGGGAAAGAGCTTCCCTACTCAGCTGGCCTCACCCTGGAAGTTCTTAAGTTCTGAAAGATCAGGCTTCAGTTTGGAAAGCAAGCTATAATGGTAGCCAGAAGTATTACATTTCAGACCTCTTGGGACAGGGGCCTGCTGTTTTGTACCAGGCACACTGATAGTGTAATAATAATAATAATAATAATGAAAAATCATGGAAGCACTCTTCAAACACAGATAGAGGTGGAAAATTAATATTCAGAGTATTATGTCAGTCAGTGACAAGCATGTCTGGGCATGTGCAGAGTGCCTTTGTGTTCCAGGAAGACATATCTCTGTGTCAGGACTCAAGTTAGACTGAACATCCACTGCATTTTTTATAAAGTGACTTCTCTCTCTCTCTCTCTCTCTCTCTCTCTCACACACACACACACACACACACACACAGAGAGAGAGAGAGAGAGAGAGAGAGAGGCTGTTGAGAAACACCCACTGTGTGAACAGGATACTGGGCGAGTGTTCTTCTTCTGATGTCCTTCTATTCTCCCTCTCCCTCTCCCTCTGTGCTACACACGGTCACTATTAAAACATTAAAGGCTTCTTTTGAGTTTCTTTGGCTCCAAAGGGTTTCGCTGCATAATTAAAAAAGAGTGCTGAATTCATCTCTGATTCTTGGGGCCTTTTAGGAATACAATTAGCCTTCGCACCATTTTTTGTACCTTCTAAATCTTTTAATTTAGTCATACAAGGACAAGCGTGTAACTGTCAGGACCAGGTATGTACAAATTTGGAAGGATTTAGGTCAATACTCCGCCGTAATTAAACTTGCATGCTCCGGGGCACAGAGAACCTTCCTTGCATAACTTATATCCAGAACAGTTCAGCAGCAGGGAAGGCCCCTTCCTCAATTTCCCTCTGTGTGCTTTCAGAATTTGTTCATTTTAAAAAATTATATTTATATCTCACCTTACATCAGAGGAACTCAAGGTGGTATATGTGGTAGTAGATATTTTACCCTAACAACAATATACCCTACAACATTTCTCCAATTAATAGGGATGTCCTATTTTCCATAACAACAAGAGCACTTTATTATTTATACCCCATCCATCTGACTGGTTTGCCCCGCCACTCTGAGCAGCTTTGAACATATATAAAAACGTAATAAAACATCGAACAATTTCCCTATGCAGGACTGCCTTCAGATGTCTTCTAAAGATTGTATAGTTACATATCTCCTTGGCTTCTGTAAATCAGGGGCTGTCTCTGGAAAATAGGGACACTTGGAGGGTCTACAACAATGCTTTCCAAACTTGGGTCTCCAGCTGTTTGGGGACATCATCCCTGACCACTGGTCCTGCTAGCTAGGGATGATGAGAGTTGTAGTCCAAAAACAGCTGGAGACCCAAGTTTGGAAAGCTTTTTTAATGTTAAAAGGGGGATAATAAAGCACCTGAAAGAACTCTTAATGGCCCCAGCTTTTAAATATAAAAAACGATAAAATCAAATTGTTGTTGTTGTTGTTGTTACTATGATTATTTCTCCTTTTGAATTAAATTTCCATGTGCTGTTTTCTATGCAAAGGTGGCTACCTTAAGCTGGTCCCACCTCCTTCAAAGCCCTCTGCAAGGCTTCAGATGTTTTCCTCTTGCCTCTGCTCCAAAGGAGCATTAGCTTCGTTAAAAAGGCAGCTTCCCACGGGGGGACCTCCTTTAGAGCCTGCTGCCCTTTCCACAGGCAGCGAATAAACATTTCAGTCAAGGTTCAGGGGAGATTTCTCCAAAGATCTGTGATTAAAGCCTAACCTTTTCCACAATGCTATTAACTCCTGGAGTCTTAGCAGCTGTCTGGCCTTAGCCTCTGGCCGAGGGAGGCTCTGGACTCATGGCATAGGAAGGATCCCTCCTTCCACTCCGGTTGACTTTGGCCAAACACCATGGATTGGAATTTATCTGCAAATATGACTCCAGGGGAACGGCGCTCAGCATTGCTATTTATAAACCCAAGACAGAGTATGTAAATACTTCACCATTCAATATTTATGAAGCACTGGCTGGGACCTGCTGTAAAATGCGACTGGCAGGGCTGGAAGACCAGCACAGCGCCGCGAAGGAAGCCCATAAAGGCAGCATCCTGCGATTCAGGAACTCTCCGAAGAACTCTGGCAAACATTGAGGCTCTTCATGCCAGAGACTTGGATTTCATGACTGCGTTCCGTGGCCAGATTCAGAGCTTTTACCAAGAGAAGACCAGCCTGCATTATGCGCCATTGTCTCTGCTTTTGAATGGGCCTCAACTCCCAGATGGTGGTGGTGGCTTGCAAAAAGAATAAGCAGAGAAAAGCTTTGCTCCCCCTCTCTCACGAACACTAGAAATCATGGACATCGAATGAAGCCGAAGATTTGGGACAGACAAAAGGAAGGACTTCTTCACACAACACAGAGGAGAACTATGGAATTCCCTCCCACAAGACATAGGGGTGGCCGCCAGCTTGGATGGCTTCAAAAGAGGATTAGGCAATCAATGGCTGCATTCTACCTCTGCTGTCAAAGGAATTATGCTTCTGAGTGCCAGTTGCTGGGAATCAGAAATGGGGAGAGTGTTGCTGTGTTCAGATCCTGATTTTGGGCTTCTAGTAGGTATCTGGTTGGTAACTATGGGAGCAAGGCCTGATCCCAGCAGGCTCTCCTTATGTTGCCTTGCTCCGCCATGAGATTTCTAGAATTTACATGGGCAAGATGGAAAACAACGCCATGGAAGTGGCAACTTCCTTCACCTGTCAGTGAGCCAGCAATAAGTTGCATGAAATAAGTGAAGTTATCTCTTTATTAGAAGAAATAGGATCTGCTGAGGAGTGCCAGGCCTAATGAGCACAGCAACTCTTCTTTGGTAGGTCTTGCCCCTATAAGGCAGTTGTGGAATTTGAAGGCCACCACCTTTCCACAGCTGCCTTAGTCGCCTTCTCTCCCAGGTCTTTCCAAAGCAATCTGAGACTGCACTGACGAGCTTGCCTTTGCTCCTCCCACATCACACCTCTCCTGGTCCTAGGAGACCAGGGGAGAGGAGAGCTTGTCACAGCAGGAAGGGAAGACACTCTAGCTTCTTCCCCAGTGCAACTCATCTCTGCCTCTTGGCAGTAGCATAGGAAGATTAGGGCGGTAGGGGTGCGCCGCCCCGGGCAGCGTGATCCCAGGGGCGCCATCGCGGCTGCCCGCCCCCACCCACGCTGGGCACCCTGCCCCCACAGGCAGCGCGCCCCGCCCCCAAAACATGCCCCCACCCCTGTGTGTGATGCATCCCGCCCCCAAAACGTGCATCCCATCCCCAAAACGCATGCCCTGTCCCTGGGGGCAGCGCGCCTGCTCTCCGCCACTGCCTCTTGGTTTCCCTCCTCTCTTGCTTCCACTTCTGATTCTGATTCTGGACTTCTCTCTGCCACAGACTCTCCCTTCTCACTAAACCCGGTTACCTCTGCAGCTTCTGACACATCCTCCTTCCAGTCTTCTCCATCTTCTCCCTCTGATCACTCATTGTTGTCCCACTACCAATCCCAGGGCCCTGAGACTTCTTCCTCTGGGGTTCCCTAGCTGGTGCCTCCCACCATTCCTCTGTGTTCAGCCGGTCCATGACACCACCCCTGAAGCATAAGAACTGGGGGCAAGACCATTTGCTGGTAGAAGAGCACCTGCTCTGCATGCAGAAGGTCCCAGGATCAATTTCTTGCATCTCTAGTTGAAAGGATCAGTTGGCGATGATGGTGATGACAGACCTCCCTCTGTCTGAGATGCTATAGAGTCACTGTTAGTCCAGACAGACCAACAAGCTGACCTGGTATAAGGCAGCTCCCTAGGAATATATTTCCATACACTGAAATACCATGTGGCCATCGTACCAAGGACCAAGAGGGGGGGGGGACCCTGTTATGTATGCAATGACGGCTTCCAGGATGATTTACTTGCAGAAATGGAAAAAAGAAACAGTTTCAACCAAGGAGAACTGGCAGATAAAATTGATGGAGTATGCAGAGATAGATAAACTTACAGGAAGAATAAGGAATTGGGAAGAAATTTTTTTTAACAAAGATTGGGGAAAAATTATTGAATATCTGAGAAGTTGTGGCAAGCAACTTAAAACGTTAGCAGGGTTAATGTAAAATGAGCAGTAGAGAAAACTCAAGGAAATTGTGAAAGAAAATTAATAATGAATGAATTATTGTGGGAAAGCAGTAATAAAGTGGAAGGAACCACAAAGGGAGTGGGAGGAAGTCGATGTTACTTGGATGTTATTTTAGGTTTTGCCAATTTGCATGTTTTGTTGTAAAATGGAAACTGATAAATAAAATTATTTTTAATAACGAAGTACCATGTGGCCCCAGTGCATGGAGGAGAGGGGTGGGAATATACCCACTGACCCAACCCTTCAAAATCTGTATGTTCATTTGAAGGTGCACCAGGAATCTGTCCTGATCTTCAGATCAACTCATGTGGGGCCAGGGTGACGATGGTAGGGCACAATCCTGCTCTTCTCTCCATGAGGTGAACCTCCTTCTGAGAAAATGGTACGGGCCAGAAGAGTAGTAACCATTTGTGTGACTGCTCTGAAGCACCACATTAGGACTGGACCAAGACATTTTGCAGAGGACAATATGATACCACACCCATACCCTGACATGGCAGTTGACTCTTACTTCAGCACCTGTGATGGAAAAGCTTAGGGGCACACTGCAGGTTAGGAGGCACACATAGAATAGCTAAGTCCACAACTTCACTCTTCCCACTGGGAGAGCCAGCTTTGCAAATGAGGTCTACCGGCAGCTTTTCTGGTCCATCGCAGATTTCAAAGAAATTCTAGGAGGCCAAGAACTTGCCAGTTGGTAGGGATGCAATTCAGGCCAAACTAGATGTGAGGTGAGCTGGGGTAGCCACAAGAATTGGTGATCGGATTGTCAGATGTCTTTCTCTTTACTTGAAAGCATGTTAGGAGTAAGGTTCAAGTACAACAGAAAGCACCAGTGACTCTGTCAAGTCCACCGTGCAGTCTAAATTCATAGCCTCTAGTTTATGTCAGGCACCGGGGGTGAGGGGGGGGGCGTGGCGGGAAATCTTGGGCCTCCATAGGTAGGAGCTGCGTCATTAGAAAGTTTCCAAAAATAGCCCCCCTGAATTTAGGCCACCTCAATCAAGGCTGCAAATTGATCTTGTTTTCCCCCTACCCGCTGTTTTGCTGTGCTAAAAGCAAGATTGATTGTAAGTTTATGTTGTAAAAGCGCATCATTATTTCAGCACATTAATGCTGCGCCTTTCGGTGCAAATTGATGTTATTTTTATGATGTTGTTTATGGGCCTGAATAATTGGATTGATTCTTAATTTTGCAGGCTCGCTAGGAAGCAAGAGAAGAAGGAACATATGGCAAGGGCACCATTTCGGGCGACCCATAAGCATGAAGGGATGAAGGGATGCTTCCATCCCAAAGAGCAAAATATTCTGAAAAGGATGAGTGCTGCCTTCCTCATCCTGTTGCTGTTGAGAAACCCGGAAATTGCTCCTCGCTCCCTTCATGCTCCATCACTAATGATGCTCCTCCAATTTCTCAAACATTTTCTTTCCCTGTGACAGAGGTATCTATTTTTCTGCCTCTTTCTCAGGGCACAAGAACAACACACACACACAAACACAAACACGTGTCCCTATTTTCCAGTGACAGTCCTGGATTTTCAGAAGCCATCCTGGTTTCTGATTTGATCCTGGAATGTTCTGCTTTTCCTTGTTGTTGTTTAGTCATTTAGTCCTGAATAATAATAATAATAATAATAATAATAATAATAATAATAATAATACCGGCAATAATAATTTATTATTTATACCCCGCCCATCTGGCTGCGTTTCCCCAGCCACTCTGGGCGGCTTCCAACAGAAAAATGAAATAAAAT
Source organism: Zootoca vivipara (assembly GCF_963506605.1). Taxonomy (NCBI): domain Eukaryota; kingdom Metazoa; phylum Chordata; class Lepidosauria; order Squamata; family Lacertidae; genus Zootoca; species Zootoca vivipara. Next base: position 29,173,044 of record NC_083290.1, read on the forward strand.
AATTTATTAAACATTAAAAGCCTCCCTAAACAGGGCTGCCTTCAGATGTCTTCTAAAATCTGGTAGCTGCTTTCTTCTTTGACATCTGATGGGAGGGCGTTCCACAGGGCAGGTGCCACCACCGAGAAGGCCCTCTGCCTGTCCAACTCTTCGTGACCCCATGGACCAGAGCACGCCAGGCAATCCTGCCTTCCACTGCCTCCCACAGTTTGGTCAAACTCATGTTGGTAGCTTTGAGAACACTGTCCGACCATCTCTGTCCAACCATCTCATCCTCTGTTGTCCCCTTCTCCTTGTGCCCTCCATTTTCCCCAATGTCAGGGTCTTTTCCAGGGAGTCTTCTCTTCTCATGAGGTGGCCAAAGTATTGGAGCCTCAGCTTCAGGATCTGTCCTTCTGCTTTTCCTTAAGACATCCCTACTTACATTGTAGAAATGTTGCAGGGCATTGTAGGACATCCCTGTAGGACATTCATTGGAGAAATGTTGATGGGTATGGCGTTATGTTACCCCTGAGCCAATGGGATAAGTAACCACAACGTTTAGAAGACATTCCTGAAGGCAGTCCTGTATAACAATTTTTAAAAATTGTTTATTATGTTTAATATATGTTGAAAGGCACTCAGTGCCTGGGACGACCCAGTCAGATGGGCAGGGTATGAATATTGTTGTTGTTGAATAGGATGTCCCTATTTTCATCAGAGAAATGTTGGAAGGTATGGAGTTATGCAATAAGTAACTATACAGCTTTAGAAGACATCTGAAGGGAAGTTTTTTTAATGTTTAATCTTATTTAATGTTCTTATAGATGTTGGAAGCTGGCCAGAGTGGCTGGAGCCACTCATTTACATTGGCGGGGAATAAACAATACCATTTTTACTATTATGAAATAGTATGACTCTATTTTCATCGGAGAAATGTTGGGGAGGTCTGCCATGGATTTTAATAGGTCCCTGACAACAATTTTCCTGTAACATTTCCAGTTTGCATTAGAAGGAAACTGAAGATATACAAATGTATCTTCAGTTAACAATATGTGCAAAAGGACAAATCGGTGATTATGAGATGCTGTCAGATTCTAGGGATGGCAGAAGCCAACAGGGGAATCCCCCTGGGAGATCCTGGTGCATGGCTGAAGAGGAAGCTGGAATGAATCTTTGTCACAACTGTCTGAACATGGGGAGGGGGAATGTGCTCTTTTGCTTTCGCGGTGCGATGCTGCTATTCAAGGCCTGGGTGAAACTCTACCCCAGTTCTGCCTGTCAGACTGTCAGAGCACTTACAGGCCGTTGTCAGGGCAGTAGAAGTAGTTACCATGGCAAGCTCATTGCTCAAGGCCAAAACACAGGCAGATTTTTTGGGTGCAGGAGCAGCGGTGTACTTGGGAAAGGGAGGTGGAGAGAGGTAAGTGGCAGATGAAGTGCTGTTTCAAGCTGTTCTCTAGCTTTGCTGGGGCTTGGATATGGACACAGGCAGAGCAAATGGTTCTCCATTCATGCAAGCTGCTGGATGTTTTGTTTCATTGCACTCTTGCGCAGGATTGCCTCACAAGGGCCATGGCACAAGCCCTCCTATACTCTCCACCCCTAGAGAGGGGAGAGTGGGGATGTTTAACTCGCACACTGTGCAGAAGTTTGCATCTAACCCTGGGGTGTATATTCACAAGCATTCATTTGATGCAATTTCACATTTTGCCACTCCGATATTGAACACAAAATACCAAATGCCAAAACAAAAGGTGACATTTAACCTCCAATTTTGATATCTGGGCTCTTTGAACTGGTTGGCATCTCCCAATTGTTTTTGGCAGGCATCAAATGTGAAACCTCAAAGGATGTCTGACAGCTGTCAAATACACTGGACAGTGTTTGCACTCCCCTTAAGGGACAGATGAGATGCCTCTCACCAGGTTTGACAGGTCATGCATACCAGCTGCTAATTGTCTCCTTAGACAGAGAGAGCTTTGCTACAGTTATCTGTGCTCTAGGTTGGACTACTTTGATGTGGGGGGGGGGGCTGGCCTTGAAGACTGATCAGAAAAACCCATCGGTTCAGAACATAGCAGCCTGGCTATTAGCTGGAGTCCTGAAATAGAACACTGATTCTAAAAGACCTACATTGGCTTCCTATGCATTTCCAGACTCAACTTAAGCCCTTTTTAGTTGTTCAAGCCTTACATGACAAAAAGGAGTGGAGTGCTGAGCCTCTTGGCTCAGCTTCCTTGTTGACAGCTTCATTGCCTTCCATGTGTTAGGACGGGACCTTTCACAGAAGGGAGCCTTCTCCACCTATGTAGTGGAAGCTTGAGATGTTACATTACACAGGGAGGCTAAATAGCTACCAGTAAACTCTTTGGGACGTGGGTGGCGCTGTGGGTTAAACCACAGAGCCTAGGGCTTGCCAATCAGAAGGTTGACGGTTTGAATCCCCGCGATGGGGTGAGCTCCCGTTGCCCGATCCCTGCTCCTGCCAACCTAGCAGTTCAAAAGCACGTCAAAGTGCAAGTAGATAAATAGGTACCGCTACAGCAGGAAGGTAAACGGCGTTTCCGTGTGCTAGTCTGGTTTGCCAGAAGCAGCTTTGTCATGCTGGCCACATGACCTGGAAGCTGTATGCTGGCTCCCTCGGCCAACAACGCGAGATGAGCACCGCAACCCCAGAGTCGGTCACGACTGGACCTAATGGTCAGGGGTCCCTTTACCTTTTAAACTATTTGCTGCAGAAGTTCCATTCCCAGGAGGAGGAGGAGGAGGAGGAGGAGGAGGAGGAGGAGGAAACTGAGATATGATGGGAGGGGTGGCAGGGCCAATGGACTAGTCCCCGCTCTGCCTCTCACATGGAGTCAATCTCATGGGTGGGACAGAGAAAATGACTGGAAAGTGTTTAAAGATGCTGGTCTTGGCTTTGGACCACCTTGTCCCATAAGAACTTTAAGATCAGGCATCCCCAAACTGCGGCCCTCCAGATGTTTTGGCCTACAACTCCCATGATCCCTAGCTAACAGGACCAGTGGTCAGGGATGATGGGAATTGTAGTCCAAAACATCTGGAGGGCCGAAGTTTGGGGATGCCTGTTTAAGATCTTCATCACAGGCCCTTCTCCTAATCTTCACACCAGGAGAGGGCAGGCATGTGGGGCTGGCAGGCAACAAGCCTTCTCAGGGATGGCACCCTGTTTGAGCAATGCCTATTCCTTAGCAGCCCAGGAAGGCACCAACCACACCCTTATCATTCCAGGAAGCAACAATGACTTTCTTGTCCTTTGAGGCCTTTCAGTGGCTTGTGGTAGCTTTGGCTAGGTTTTACAGTTATTGTTTCTGCACGTATTAATTTTAGATGAGTATTATTGATCTCCATGGTTTCAAAAGTTTTATGACTTGACTTATCTTGTGTTTCTGTCCATCTAGTGCTTTGCTTTATATTGTCCAAATTGTTGTTAGTGGTTGGTTTTTAAGCCCCTTTGCATATTGCTAAAATAGAAGAGGAACCGAATGTATTAAATCAACAAATTTAGTAAATTGTGCTGCATCTCATCTTTCATATGCTGTCAGGCCCTAAACGTTGTTACTTATTGCTACTAGAACTGCCATTAATTCATATATATTTTTGTCGCCTTCTATCAAACTCTCAAGGCAGTGCACAACATAAGTGCATTAAAACACGAGACAATGAAGCAACCACTAATATAAACAATAGCAACACACACACCACATAATCTCTATCATCATTAAAATTAATCAGAAAGACTAAATAATTCCAATGGCACTAACAAACGGAAGGTGTTGAAATTATTCCAAGGTTGGTCTTTGCTTGGCACCAGGAATATGTTAAAGAGGCCACCAGGTGAACCTCTTTGGGGAGGGGCTCTCCTATGTTCACTGCCTCACCCATGTCATACAACTCTAAATGTTATTGCATTTCAGCCATCAAATACTGTCCCACCAGCTATCAAATACTGGAAATTGAATATTATGCATTTATCCATTTCATTATTTACATCCTACTTTTTTCCTTTCACTGGAAAGTTCAAGGTGGCAAAATATCCCAACTGCCAAATATGAAACAAAATTTTAAAAAAATTCCTTCCAGTAGCACCTTAGAGATCAACTAAGTTTGTCATAGGTATGAGCTTTCGTGTGCATGCACACTTCTTCAGACACCTTCAGGTATCTCCAGATACTTCTTCAGGTATCTGAAGAAGTGTGCATGCACATGAAAGCTCATACCTATGACAAACTTAGTTGGTCTCTAAGGTGCTACTAGAAGGATTTTTATTTTATTTTATTTTATTTTGACTGCGTCAGACGAACACGACTACCTACCTGTAACTTTGTTATTGGTATGAGCTTTTGTCTGCATGCACACTTCTTAATTAATTAATTCCTACTCAAGCTCCTTGAAGAAGATACAGTATTGGCACTGGGGGTGGGTTCCCCAGCATTATTTTCTCTGTCCATTCCTCTCCTAAAGATGGCAGACATGGAGCACAAGAGAGGTGGCCTCTCCTCTGAAGAACTTGGTTAGTAGGCCACTTAAATCATTCCAATTACTCCACTCACAGACCATTAACTTTCCCAATAAGATATGCCATTGGGAGGAGACCCCCTCACTTTCTGCCCCCAGTATCTGAGGCTGCCGCTTGGAGGAATCACACGCAGGGTTGAGACAAGGGCAGAAAGGGGTGGGGGCCCAGGCAGAGAAATGTCCTGACATTAGGAATTCAGATTTCATTACAAAGGCATTGATTGCTGTGGACTGATTTAGCAAAGGTCTGATTGTCGGGTGGCGAGGAGAGGCAGGGAAAGGCACCGAGAGTCAAAATTACGGAGAAAATAATGAGAAATGGAAATGCCGCAAGGGTGGATTGTAAGCACTCTTGATCATCAGGGTAGCCGTGGAATATTACCTGCCCATATGGAGGAATGGAAGTGTCATAAGTTTATGTCCTCGGGCCAAAGAGAACTCTGCCAAAAATGCTAAATTATGATTATGATTATTAGCAAAATGTCTATCACTATGATGGGTGGGTTGTGTTTGGAGAGGGGACTGACTCGTAAATTGCAGGAATAACCCCACTCACCCCGGGGCCATCATATGACTTATTGTGCTCTGAAAGCTGAGACACAGCTGGTACCAGTGCCAACACCACCCCCTTCTGTGGTATCTGATGGAGAGGAGAGGAACGCAGGATCAGGAAAGGGGGTAGGGGGTTTACCGCAAAATGCAACAATATTTTTAAGTGTCATGCTTTCTGAGAGAGGGAGAGCGATTTGGTACTGGCTAGCAACCACTTCCTCAAATGGGAGAAATACATAGGCACTGACACAAGCTACTCTAAACCTGTTGTCTGCTCACAGTGAGCCAGCCCATCAAACATCCATCCATCTTGCTCAGCTCTTGTTAACAGAGCCATCCTGCCTCTTCTTTGGTATCAGCTCCATCCTGAGTCCTGCTTCTTCCCTGTGTTGATGGTTGGAAAACACGCTTAATATGGAGAGATTATGGTCATCTTCTTCATCATCATTATCATCACCTCCCTGATGGCTGGAATACATCCATCATACTGCTGGTTTGTAGCACATGCTGCAAAAACCAAAGAAAGAAAAGGCTAGCTGATATTATTATTATTTTTCAAAGGAAAAAAAAAGATGTCCTATAGAACAGCAAACGTCCGGCAACTTGTAACAGAACATTGCGTTTCAAATGGCTATCTAAATGGAAGAAACTCTCCAGCTTGCTTCCAAATGATTGTCTGATTAAGTTGGGCTTCTTTGGACTTTGCCTTCCAGAGCCTGTCTGAAGGCATCTGATGTTTGCTTTTCCCGAAACACCACTAGCATCCAAACCCCATATCCTTTGGGATCACAATGCCTGTCTTCCATAAAGGGTTGAGCCCCAGCTGCTCTCATTGTAGAAATCAACTGAATGCTGATTCTGCCAATTTGGAACAGCTTAAAAGAACCTCAAAAGTCATCAACACCAAGCCTCTGTTGGTGCCAGAAATCCACTGCTATAGCACCCCAAGAGTAGGGGTAGGCATCAAAATTCTGCTTTAAAATCTCTGAAAAAGGAGAATGAAAGCAGCAAAACACATCATGAAAGTCAAATTTTGTGATTTGGTGGGGGAAGAGAGTTTTGCATATCTGAATTTGACATATAAGAAATTAAATTAAATGGTGCAGAAATATAGACTTCTTATGTCCTGACTTCCAAGGCAGCTTCTTCTACTGTCAAACAGAAGATCTTCCTAATGTTTAGTTGAAATCCCCTTTCTTGTAGTATGGAGCTTCTGGTTCGGTTCCAGAACAACAGAAAACTATTTGCTCTGTGATCTGTGTGACAGCCCTGCAAATGCTTAACCACCTCTTCTCCAGGCTGGTTTGATTTAGCTCCCTTCCTCCTCATGGAGCTTGGTCTCCAGCCCCACCAACATCACTACCATCTTTGCCACCCTCGTCAGGGCACCTGCCAGCTTTGACAATACCCTTCTTAAACTGCCGCATCCAGAACTGGACACAATCCTCCAGTCAAAGCACAACAGAATGGCTCCATTACCTAATGTGGATTTGGTCACCCCCCTTTATCACAAATCCTTGGTGACTGAGAACTGGACTCCTGGATTCCTGAGTTGATGCCATTCACTATCATCAATTAGAATAGGCTCAGGTCACTATTATCTTTTAATTAATTAGCAGAGGCTCAGGGTGTAACCTCACCTGGAGCGGAGAGTGTGCTGTTTTTGCTGGACAGGTGAGCTTCAGGGAAGGGCAGAAGTAGCACGCCTAAAGCAAAACAAGCATGTGGTATGGCTGTTGCTCTTTGCACCAGAGACTGACCAGGTGTGGGGAAAGCAATAGAGTCAAGGGGCTTAGGTCCTTGGAAAGAGGCCCACTAAGGAGCACCACCATTCTCTCCCCCCCCCCCCGGTTTCTTTTTGTCTACATAATTCTCTCACTCACTTCTGCAAAGTCATAGTTTCACAGGGTTGCATCCCCAATGGAGAAACTCAGCAGGAGAGCAATTATATATCATTAGTAAGAAATGTGTCACTCCTTCAATTAATTAGTTTCCTTTCATCATTTTTTTAAAAAAAAACTCTTACATTTTCCAGAATCACACAAAATGGAATAAAAATAAATTTTGTACTTGTGTAATAAGGTGAAATGTGTGGCCTTTAAAGAATATAGTTGCCTGTGCATCTCACCCAAGTGTCACGTTGTTGTTGTTGTTGTTGTTGTTGTTGTTGTTGTTGTTGTTGTTGTTGTTTTATATACCACCTAATGCCAAACTGGCTTCGAACCCATTTACAAAGTCTAAAAACCAGCACCACAAACCTTAAATTAGAGACATCTGTAATTAAAATAGTCAATAAAATCCCATTTAAAGCAAAAAAAGCCATTACAAGAGGAGGCTCAGGTCAAGGGGTCAAGGGAATGTCTGTGTAACAGGTGTGCCTTCAAAAGTCAGTGGAATGCCTATACAAATGGGGTCTCTCATATTTCAGCAGGGAGTACATTCCCAAACACTGGTGCCACTATTTAAAATCAACAACTATTTAAAACAACAACAACAACAACAACAACAACAACAACAACAACAACAACAACAACAACAACAGAAAGTCCAACTCTGCATCTCTAGAGCATAGCTGCCAAGTTTTCCCTTTTCTCGCGAGGAAGCCTATTCAGCATAAGGGAATTTCCCTTTAAAAAAGGGAGAACTTGGCAGCTATGCTCTAGAGACCAATAATCCTCAGGCTTTGGCAAGACTACCCAGGCTTCATTTGTGTGGACCTAATAGGTTGTTTTGTCCCAAGCAGAAGGAAAAGCCGTTTTAGATGTTCAGTCTCTTTATGAGAAGAGAGCACTAGGTTTGTACAATGTATTTGGAAGTAAACTATTTACAAAAACACAGGTATGCCTGAGGGAATTAGGGAAGCACCTGCTTACTAGGTAGCAGTGGTCTTCAATGCATCATCCCCAAGAAGCAAAACCACACCCCTGTACAGTAGTCCCTTGCCAGTCAGTTCCAAAACTTATAATGCTTCTTTTTCACTAACGAGATCCAGAACTGTTGCCTTCAGCCCACAACAAGGCTGGTGGGGAGTTACATAAATTCCAGTGGGCTGTAGTAGCCACCAGTAATCAAAGTCTGTTAACTGGGACTCTATTGCCCATTACCAAGTGCCAAAATGCAAGTATCTCATTGACATCTTGTTGGCCAGTGTGAGAACAAGATGCTGCACCCGATGGGCCATTGGCCTGATCCAGCAGGGTCTTCTTACATTGCAGGCCCATGCGCAACATTCTCCCCATGGACAGAAGGTTGAGGTGTTGACAGGTTGAACAAATTGACACACAAAAAACGGGAAGCAAAAATTGGCCACAGCTTTATTGATTACATGTGTAGGTAGGCTTTGGCTCAGGCATTGGCTGAAGGCTGAAATTTGAACAAGGTTCTGGATCACCTCAAGATGCAGGTCCACTAAGCTCACCCTTCCCAGGCCGCTATTGAAACTTCTATGGTTCATCTGCCCTCCGCTTGGCTTCAGGAAATAAACTTCCAACCAGATCCGGGGTGGAGGAAGCCACTGCGGCACCCGGGGCAGCACCCGGGGGCGTGCCTCCGGGGAGCGGGGCATCACCATGCAGCGCGCATGTGTGACGTCACCACGCACGCATGTGCGCTACACACATGCGTGCTGCGCAGCGACGGTGCCGGCAAACCGCTCCAGCACCATGCAAGGATGACGCTGGGACCCTCTGCTCGTGGCGGCAGCCGCGATTACAGGACCTCGGCTCCATCCCCGCATGGCGCTAGAGCGGTTTGCCTGCACCAGGACCCTCCAGGACCCTGGAGGAGGGTGACACTTGGCACCGCCAGCCCCCCCGACTCCCAAGCCAAGCAGCAGCCACGAGCACAGATACGACGAAGCTTCCTGATGGGCGGAGGCAGGGGAGGAGCACTGTGTGCTCATGTGGGAGCCAGCTGTGAGTTGCTGGAGGGCCCCAAAGCGTTCTGGAGCGAGGATGGGCAGCTAAGCAATGGACGCAGCGCCTGCCGTCGAGGGTGTGTGTGCTGTGTGCTGAATGTCACCCCCCCCCCAAGTGGAACCCGGGGCGCCCTGTCCCCATCGCCCCCTTCTTGCTACGCCCCTGCCCAGATCCCTTTACTGGGGTACTCTGAGATATCGCACCTGCATGAGGCCAGGGCGATGCACCAAATCACCTGACAGCCGGAATTGGACTAAGGATTCTACTCAATGCCTTAGTTGTGACAATTACTCTGAGGAAGGCAAAACCCGCAAATGGGCCCAATTTGTTTACAGGCAAATTCCTTCCCAGCCCTGAACACGGCAAACATTTTGAACCACAGCAAGGTCTTCTTCTGACTGTGCCCATGACTCCAGGTGTCTCCAGGCACAGCTGGCTTCAATACTCCAGCAGTGGACCAAAGTGGAGTCTTGTTCACTCTGGTCCACCACCCAGGCCCCATCCCCCACAAGGGCCATCACTGGCCATTTTAGATTCCAATTTTTGGCACGCAATCACACCCTCCTCCATGGCTGGCCGAGGAGAATCCCAACGGCTGGCTATGGGGGATAAAAAAATTTTTTTCTGTGCCCCAGGAGAGCTGCGTCACAACCACCACCCACCCAGAATTTGAGTAAGCGACCCTTCTTAAAAACCTAGTCAGAAAGAGCTTTATCCAAAATAGAGCTTTGCGTGCTTGTTGAGCTGTCTAGCATATCACACCTGTTCTTCAAAGTTATGGAGGTTATTTACAACATTTAAAATGAAATAAAATACATTGACATTATTAGGATGGGGCAACTTTCCCCCTAGATCTCATGTGTTCCATCTGCTGAATCTCCTGGCTTGGAAATGGGGATGAATGAATCTGTCAATTTTGGTTTAATAATTTTTCCACTGCCTGTCTGGTGAGGCTTCCGCTTAATTAAAGGTTCTGAGTTGCATTCAGAAGATGCATATTAGAGTTACACAGAAAGTTTCAGAAACTGAAATAATTACTCTTGTTTGGGGCTTTGAAGGCCTTCAGTTTAGGCAGATCCTAAATGTCTTAGTTTTGAATGGTTGTGAGCATAAATAAGAGAAACCGATGTGCAATTGGAAGGGTGGTTGATAAAAGGTTCATTGGTGAGCTTAGTTTAAATTGTCAGCTCCAACATCATGACCCTGATTCAGGCAGGCAGCCTCTGCCCTTTGATCAATTCTTCATCATGCAGTGGCCCAGACCCAGGTGCGTACCGTACCAAAAGTGCCACCCTGTCCTAGGAGATGCAGTCACATCCATCCCTGCCATCCTCCCTGGATACAGGCCTCACCTCCTTGCTTCTTTGCACTTCCCGCAGCAGGAAGCCGTGGTTGCAACCACGTGGTGCTGTATTGTATCAAGGCCTCTGCTACTAGCTTTACTCAGCCCTCTCTGCATTTGCTTTGATCTCATAAAAAGTGAGAGTCACCAGCAATATTGACTCTGAGATTTAATATATAAGGCCATTGTAAATCATTTATTTCATTTCCTTGGCAAGGTCTTCATCTGTTGTGACTTGGAGAGAAGGGAAGGTAGGTGCTTGGTGTCTGTAAGCAACAGTGATTGCTAAGAGCAAATATTTGCAGAGTGGAAATAGCACATGTGGCACGACCACGGCATGTACCTACAAGGCTGTGGCCTCATTGAAAATTACCTTTGCACTGGGAGCCATGAACTAAGGCATGCCCCTCCTCTTCCCCAAGTGCAGGTGTTGCAGCTCCAAGAGGAAACTGCCAATCATTTTGAGTGGCAGAGCAGGAGTGTAACACTGCCTCCCTCTGCTGGATGGAAGGGGAATTCTGGGTGCTAAGAACCTTTCTCCCTCTCCACCCGGGGGGGGGGGGGGGAATCCAGACTCACCAGATTAAATAAATATCTTTCCAAGAGAATGTCACCACAGAACATTTTCCACCAGAGCACTTCTACAGGTGACAATAGCAGCAACATTGTAATAGATAAGGCATTCATCTGAAGCAAGACCAGCAAAGGCCCATTCATGGAAGACATGGATGAGCAGTGTGGCTGTGCCTCCTGGCCCCACCTCTGATGTTGCATGTCTATCATCTCTGCCACCTGGACAGCTGCAACTTGACATGGATGTCTGCAAAAAATGAGGAAGTCTTTATGTGGAAGACTTTGCACATGGAAATGCTTTTTCTTTGCAGAGGTCCACTTTAGCTTGCAGACATGAAGGTGGTACAGCTGGGGGTGCTCTGACATTTGCCACAGAGCCAGGAGACATGATCCTGCTCTTGTTTCAAGAGTTTGGCCCTCAGTGTAAACTGGAACACCTTGAAGAAGGCTACAGCGATACAGTAGCTCAAGGCTCCCAGCCAATGGTAATAACCTTTCAGCTTGTCAATTATTTTTACTGGTTATTTATCCTCATTTGTATTTTATTATTTTTATTATTTTTGTAAGAAACCCTCAAGGTGGGAGATAAGTTATTGAATCAATAAAATACACCATAAATACACCATAAATTTTCTCTTCCTCAGTCATTTGTATGAACGAGGCTTAATTATCAGATCCTCTGATAAAGTCCACCTAAGCTTCTGCTGTAATCTATTTGTTAGTCTTTAAGGTACCACAAGACTCTCCAAGCCCTGCCTGGAGATGCCAGGGACTGAACTTGGGACTTTCTGCATTCAAAGCAGATGCTCTAACATTGAGCTATGCCCCTTTGGTCACTCAGTTGCCATATCCTACCTTAGGCTCCTACAACACATAGTTTGGACTCTTGACCGCATGGTTTTATGTGAGGGCTATATACATCAGTGTTCTCCAACACTGGGGTCCCATAAGTTATTGGATTACAACTCCAATCCTCCCCTGCCTGTGTAGCCAATGGCTACAGAGGGATGGTGGGAGTTGCATTTCAACATCTGGAGGTCCAAAGCTGAAGAACACTACTTTAGAGAGCAACGTGTATTACGTCGCTTACTTCAACATGTGATAAGCCAGCCTTCTTGCTTTTAGTGCTGGGTGAGTCCTGCCCCAAAGTCCTGCCCTGATGGCCTACAGCACCAAGGGCTCCAGACAGCCATCAGGTCCAAGGAACGTGAGGTTCAAAAGCCTGCAGTGCTTGACCCAGCAAGTTGCTCCAGGTGTCATTACAACTGCTCCGTGTTTCTCTCTGTGTGGTACCAACAGACACTTTAATGGCAGTGTTTTATCAGACAGCTACTGGAGGCAGGGCTCAGGTAATGCCCAGTGGTAGATTCTCAAAGTCCCATAACCACCATCAAGAAATAGGAGGCTTGGAACATACTAAAGGCATATAATAATATCAACAGTGCAGGATATCGAGCTGTGACTCAAGGAGCAAAATCAGCATGGAAAGAGACTGTTCCTTCTTCATCTGAGCTCAACCATTTGATGGTGCTCCAAACCCCCTTCTCTCCCCCTGCCGCATGTATTCTACATTAGATTGCTCAGCATTCCCCTCTTTCCCCCCAACTTTGATCCTTTAAACCATGTTTAAACTCAGAAGGTGTCGCCCCTTCTGTCCCTCAAATGATTCTCTGTCTACTTTCTGGAATGTTTCCTTCATTTGTTCATTGCCATTGATGTTCCTGGCCTTGGCATGCAGGGACCTCCATTCCAGTATGTTTGCGTGATTTACCACCTGCTCCTTCAACCCTTTCCCTTATTACAGAATTTTTACATTTGCCACCATAAATCTAGTTTGCCAGGGCGATCGTGATCTTCAGGGTCTCCTTTAATTTGCACGGAGTAGGTGACCCACCCTGTGGAATGCCCTCCCACTAGAGGTCAAAGAGAACAACAATTACCAGACCTTTAGAAGGCATCTCAAGGCAGCCCTGTTTAGGGAAGCTTTTAATGTTTAATGGATTTCTGTATTTTAATGTTTGATGGATTTCTGTATTTTAGAATTTCTGTTTTGTTGGAAGCCGCCCAGAGTGGCTGGGGGAACCCGGCCAGATGGGCGGGGTATAAATAATAAATTATTATTATTATTATTATTCTGCTGCTCATTCACAGGACTATCACTCTGCCTGTCCCTGAGATGAAAGACAGTCTCTGGGGAAGGAAGGAAGGAAGGATCCATGGGAGAGGATAGAGTGAGGCTCCAATCAAAGGGTGACGTTGCCAACTTGGTAACAACTGGATTGGGAAAGCAGAGACTTATCCTCCATCATTAGCTTTTGCTTCCCATATATCATACAATTTTTTAAATAAAAAACCTGGCAGCTCCAATGCATTTTTGTTCAGTAGTTCAGTGGAACTTACTCCTAAGTAAATGTGCAGAGAACTGAAACCTCAGGTACAAAGGGAGAGTGCACAAATAACAGATGGGGATGAAGGCCACAATGAGCATGCCCGCTGCCAACTTTTAGACATTCCCCCAGAGGGAGATTCAAGCTCATTCTCCCAACTTTGGCACCACTGCTTTGCTATGTCTTGAAAGTAAAACAAAGAATTCTTGGCTTGGTAGTTTTGTATTTGCATTCGTTCAGTTCACATTCCAAATATTAAGATCCTGCAAGGTCTCTATCAAACAGAGCCTTCCTTCTGAACTTCTAGCGATTCAGGTTCAGCAAAATTTGCAAAAGAGCTTTAGCCTCCCAAGGGGCTTTCTTTTCATCCAGCAGCTCAGGTTGCCCAAGATTTATTTTAATTAAGTTACATGGGAGCTGTCTTGCAAAGTGGTTCACTTCCACTGAGCAACCAGAGTTTACCTTAATTGCAATTACAGCACCAGGAAAGCGAAATGAAAGCGAAACCAGGAGGGAGGAGGGCAAAGAGCCTTCAAATCTGGAGCTGGCAATTCCAGGCATTCCATTCGCTCCCCCCCCCCCCCCCAGGGACAGACGAGGTCTTACACATGCCTGTATAGTTAACAGGATTGTGAGAGATGCCTCGGGGTTAGTGCGGACCATCTGTGCTACCATAATCAGAGCCATGCCTGGAATCTGGAGAGGCAGACAAAGGGACTCCGGGAGCAGTGAGAGAAAACAAGCAGATTGATTGCCATGGCAAACTCACGGGAAGTCCACTCACTCTCCTGCTCTGGCTTCTACGAAGCCAATCTGCTTCTCATGCAACTGCAGGCTCATCAACCAAGGCCTCCCGAGGAGGCACCATGTGTCCTTGGCTGGAATAATATTTATTTATTTATTTATTTATACCCCGCCCATCTGGCTGGGTTTCCCCAGCCACTCTGGGCAGCTTCCAACAGAAATATTAGAATACACTAATTTCTTAAAGATTAAAAGCTCCCCTAAACAGGGCTGCCTTCAGATGTCCTCTAAAAGCCTGGTAGTTATCTTTCTTTTTGACATCTGGTGGGAGGGCGTTCAACAGGGCGGGTGCCACTACCGAGAAGGCCCTCTGCCTGGTTCCCTGTAACTTGGCTTCTCGCAGCAAGGGAACCGCCAGAAGGCCCTCGGCACTGGACCTCTTCATCTGCAGCCCTCTCCTTCATTTAATGCCACAGATTTGGTGATGGAGAAAGGCCCACAACCATCTCCTCATGTGGTCCAGCAATCATTTGGGGAGGCTCACATTGTAATAATTAATAATAATAATAATAATTTATTTATACCCCGCCCATCTGGCTGAGTTTCCCCAGCCACTCTGGGCAGCTCCCAACCGAATATTAAAAACACGATAAAACATCAAACATAAAAAATTTCCCAAAACAGGGTTGCCTTCAGATGTCTTCTAAAACTCAGGTAGTTGTTTATTTCCTTGACATCTGATGGGAGTGCGTTCCACAGGGTGGGTGCCACTACCAGAAGGCCCTCTGCCTGGTTCCCTGTAACCTCACTTCTCACAGTGAGGGAACTGCCAGGCGTCCCTCCTTGGAGCTGGACCTCAGTGTCTGGGGAGAATGATGGGGGTGGAGACGCTCCTTCAGGTATACTGGACCGAGGCTATTTAGGGCTTTAAAGGTCAGCACCAACACTTTGAATTGTGCTCGGAAACGTTGTTGTTGTTTAGTCGTTTAGTCGTGTCCAACTCTTCGTGACCCCATGGACCATAGCACGCCAGGCACTCCTGTCTTGCACTGCCTCCCGCAGTTTGGTCAAACTCATGTTCATAGCTTCGAGAACACTGTCCAACCATCTCGTCCTCTGCCGTCCCCTTCTCCTAGTGCCCTCAATCTTTCCCAACATCAGGGTCTTTTCCAAGGATTCTTCTCTTCTCATGAGGTGGCCAAAGTATTGGAGCCTCAGCTTCACGATCTGTCCCTCCAGTGAGCACCCAGGGCTGATTTCCTTCAGAATGGAGAGGTTTGATCTTCTTGCAGTCCATGGGACTCTCAAGAGTCTCCTCCAGCACCATAATTCAAAAGCATCAATTCTTCGGCGATCAGCCTTCTTTATGGTCCAGCTCTCACTTCCATACATCACTACTGGGAAAACCATAGCTTTAACTATACGGACCTTTGTAGGCAAGGTGATGTCTCTGCTTTTTAAGATGCTGTCTAGGTTTGTCATTGCTTTTCTCCCAAGAAGCCTTCTCCCAAGACCCTTCATGGATCAATGCCTTGTCGTGGTGAAGGGGCTTGAATAACTCAGAGAAGCTATGAGCTATGCCATGCAGGGCCACCCAAGATGGACAGGTCATAGTGGAGAGTTTTGACTAAACGTGATCCACCTGGAGAAGGAACTGGCAAGCCACTTCAGTATCCCTGCCAAGAAAACTCCATGGACAAAGACAACAGGCTCGGAAACGTACTGGGAGCCAATGCAGGTCTTTCAAGACCGGTGTTATGTGGTCTCGGCGGCTGCTCCCAGTCACCAGTCTAGCTGCCGCATTCTGGATTAATTGTAATTTCTGGGTCACCTTCAAAGGTAGCCCCACATAGAGTGCATTGCAGTAGTCCAAGCGAGAGATAACTAGAGCATGCACCACTCTGGCGAGACAGTCAGCCTGATTCATTTCCCAGGAACTTTCAGATGACACTTCCTGTCCTCATCAGACACAGACAGTGACCTCTCTGCTTCTGGATGGAAATTTTAAGGAGAGGCACCCCTGTCATTAGGCAGAGTGAGGCAACCACTTTAGGTAGCAGGTGGTGGGCACAACAGTGGTGGCATCCTCCCCCTCCCTAACTGGTCCTCCTGAGCCCCCCACAGCTTTCACCCAGGCTGGATTTCCAACCCTCACCCCAATTATCAGACCTCTTACCCTACAACCAGCCCATCCATAGTTACAAGGAAAAGGGTGGCCTTCCAGGTCAAGGGTATGATTAGGAGAACAGCTTGTGCTCAAGTTCTTCTCTTCTGAGAAATTAAGTGTTGGTTCTGTATCTCCCATAAAGACACTCAAATTAATTTTTGTTTTACCACTGTCAATGAGGTCTCAATGTGGCCTCCATCCCTTGCTAGAACAAAGCCACAATCCTCCTTGGTCACTATGGCAACGCCCAGTAGCCTTGGCCTCCCACAGCCCCAGCATAGAGGCAGGAAGATGCAAATGAGGGAGACAGAATTCAAGCCTGTTTTCCTGCAGGAGGCTCTGTCGATATTGTGCCATTCCACATGCTGAGGGCTGAACAAAGAGAAAAATCCCATGTCTGTTAGAATGATACCGTCCCAATTTCACTTGGTGACGCCAAGGCAGCCATTTTCTCTTCTTGTGCCTGGCACTTTGGGCATTCAACCACACCTTGCTCATAGAGTTAACAACAGGGTTTCCTTGAAAGGTAGACATGGCTGGCCCATAGGTAGACCCCCAAAATCCATAATGGGGCAATATATTGATCAGGCTATCCAAAATATCAGAAAACAGAAAGCTTGTTATTTTTCCAGAACTCTTCATCGGATTAGATGGTTACAATCAGGGGAAGGGGTGAGACTTAGCCAAGGTCCACATCTGCTGAAAACCGCCCCCCGCCCAGCCTCTCACTCTCAGCCTCTGGTGGTTCTGCAGGAGAACAATTTGCATCAACCTCTGTGTCCCCTAATGACCCTTTTCTGAATTAGGCCTTCTCCTAGCCCTCCAGCCTTCTCCCTTGCTCATCTGTTGTAAGCCAGAAAATAGCTTATCTCCTGAGTTTATGCCAATAAAACTCAGAAATGTGAGGCGTTAGGAGTCTAACGCTGTTTATTACGAAGCAATAGGTCACAGTTGGATCATTCCGCAAAACTGCAACCCCGTCCGGGCAGTGGTATTTATAAAATTTCAAACAAAGCATTTCAATTTTCACCAATCATATACATTATTACCTCATTTCATGTTTAATACACATGCGCAATAAGCACTGGCAATTTCTGCTGATTAAGTTCTAATTCCCACCGTGTTCTAGCTTTGAGCTGTATCTTTGTGATTCACATACAGTCATACTTTGTGTTACGTTTGCTTCACGTTGCAGCTTTTCAGGTTATGAACGTGGCAAACCCGGAAGTGTTTACTTCCGGGTTTGCCATGCACACATGCGCAGGAGCGCTCTATCACGCTTCATGCATGTGGACTAGCGGCGGTCTACTTATGGACTTTTCAGGGTGCGAACGGCACCCCGAAACGGATCACGTTCGTAAGTAGAGGTACCACTGCCCATTGGGGCAGAAACTTGCAAAATCATCAGTTTCATAAAGTAACAGGCTACCATAACTTCTCTATTAGGGCCTTCTTGGTGGTGGCGCCCGCCCTGTGGAACGCCCTCCCATCAGATGTCAAAGAGAAAAACAGCTACCAGATTTTTAGAAGACATCTGAAGGCAGCCCTGTTTAGGGAGGCTTTTAATGTTTAATAGATTATTTTATTTCATTTTTCTGTTGGAAACCGCCCAGAGTGGCTGGGGAAACCCAGCCAGATGGGCGGGGTATAAATTATTATTATTATTATTATTATTATTATTATTATTATTATTATTATTATTTATTAGAAGCACACTCAAAGATTTACAGGAGTGCACATTATCACATTTATTGTGGCCCCTTGGGCCACTACCACACAGGCCTCCTCTCTTTCCTCCACCCTTTCTGCCTCTATATCCAACATATTGTCATTTTATTTATAGCATTTATTTCCCACAAATAAATTTGTGCTGAAAGCAGCTGTCAGGAAAAAAATACACGATGAGTCACATAATGTCACTGCAATGTAACACTAAAAAATTAATAATCAACCATTAACAATTAATTTGACATATATAAACATTTAACTAAGCACATGGCTTATTAATAAATCACATCAACATATACATTAAGCAACTATTCTTCCTCTGAACGCAGCTTCCTTATGAAGGTTCCTAGGGCTAGAAGGTGGGGCAACGTAGGTGAAACCATAGAATCATAGAGTTGGAAGAGACCACAAGGGC
This sequence comes from Zootoca vivipara, assembly GCF_963506605.1. Taxonomy (NCBI): domain Eukaryota; kingdom Metazoa; phylum Chordata; class Lepidosauria; order Squamata; family Lacertidae; genus Zootoca; species Zootoca vivipara. The sequence goes on from NC_083290.1 coordinate 29,191,390, forward strand.
CATCCAGTCCAACTCCCTGCAAAGCAGGAAACACCATCAAAGCATTCTTGACATATGGCTGTCAAGCCTCTGCTTAAAGACCTCCAAAAAAAGGAGACCCCACCACACTCCTTGGCAGCAAATTCCACTGCCGAACAGCTCTTACTGTCAGGAAGTTCTTCCTAATGTTTAGGTCAGGCATCCCCAAACTTCGGCCCTCCAGATGTTTTGGACTACAGTTCTCATCATCCCTAACCATTGGTCCTGTTAGCTAGGGATCATGGGAGTTGTAGGCCAAAACATCTGGAGGGCCGCAATTTGTGGATGCCTGGTTTAGGTGGAATCTTCTTTCTTGTAGTTTGAATCCATTGCTCCATGTCTGCTTCTCTGAAGCAGCAGAAAACAACCTTTCTCCCTCCTCTATATGACATCCTTTTATATATTTGAATATCACCAATCACCCCCTGAAGGGAACTGTGCAGTCTTTCGCCCCATGGTTTCCACCCATGTCTTGCAGACCTTCCAAGTCTCCCTATTTTCCAGGGACAGACCCAGATTTACAGAAAAGCCATCCCAGTTTCTGATTTGACCCCAGAATGTCCCACTTTTCCTTAGGACGTCCCTATTGTCATTGGATAAATGTTGGAGGCTATAGCTTTGGGTGGAGGCAGTGAGAGATTTTACTTTCTTGGGCTCCTTGATCACTGCAGATGGTGACAGCAGTCACGAAATTAAAAGACGCCTGCTTCTTGGGAGAAAAGCAATGACAAACCTAGACAGCATCTTAAAAAGCAGAGACATCACCTTGCCGACAAAGGTCCGTATAGTTAAAGCTATGGTTTTCCCAGTAGTGATGTATGGAAGTGAGAGCTGGACCATAAAGAAGGCTGATCGCCGAAGAATTGATGCTTTTGAATTATGGTGCTGGAGGAGACTCTTGAGAGTCCCATGGACTGCAAGAAGATCAAACCTATCCATTCTTAAGGAAATCAGCCCTGAGTGCTCCCTGGAAGGACAGATCGTGAAGCTCAGGCTCCAATACTTTGGCCACCTCATGAGAAGAGAAGAATCCTTGGAAAAGACCCTGATGTTGGGAAAGATTGAGGGCACTAGGAGAAGGGGACGTCAGAGGACAAGATGGTTGGACAGTATTCTCGAAGCTACCAACATGAGTTTGACCAAACTGCGGGAGGCAGTGGAAGACAGGAGTGCCTGGCGTGCTATGGTCCATGGGGTCACGAAGAGTCGGACACGACTAAACGACTAAACAACAAACAACAACAATAGCTTTGGGTACCCATGGCAACAGGGCCTGCATTCTGCTTCCTCAGTCCTGCCTAGGGACACATTTGCAGCTCTCTCTCCAGCAAGCTGAATGTGGCAGCCGCCATCAGAGTTTTCCCGGTGCCATAACAGCCCACAGAATCAGGCCCTTAGTGGTAAAGGCAAAGCGTTCAAGGCTTGCCTCAGTCTGTCGTGGAGCACTCCAGATCTAGCCATGGGGAGTGTTGGCTAAACCTCCCTCCTGCCTGCGTGCTCCGCAGGGTGCCTTCTGGACAGCAGAGTCCCCAGCTGTTCCGCCAGTTCAAGTGACTTCTTGTCTTGTTATCAATAAGAGGCTCCCTCTCTGGCAGCCCACGTCCCTTTGCAAAGGAAAGAGTGCGAGATCTTTGGGGACGCCAGTCATCATCAGTTTCTCTGAGATGAAAGAGGAGAGAGAAAAGCATATGGCAGTTAATTATTAATTTTTTGTATTTTATTTTTGGGGTTCTCTCTCTCTCTCTCTCTCTCTCTCTCTCTCTCTCTCTCTCTCTCTCTCTCTCTCTCTCTCTCTCTCTCTCCGCTACCTAGAGATATTCTGGGATGATAAACTGTAAGTGTTTGAATTTCAATGTATCCTGGGGTGGGGGAAAGAGCAAAGATTCCAGAAGGGAATTTAAGTAAGAGACATTTTGGAGTTAAATCAAACGGATGCTGAGGGACCCGTCAGTGAGCAGAAGAGAAAGAGAGGAACATGCAGAGAATTTGAAATATACTCAAGAGTCCTGTATTCATGCTCTTTATTGCAGCTCGTAAAACAGTGAATGAAATGCCCCCCCCCCAACCTCAGGCTTTTATATACATTATTTACACAATGAGTCCCATCTGATTGGCTGATTCTGCTTCCCTCCTGGAGCCTGATTGGTCTTTTCCTGCAGGCCAATCAGTTGTTGCATTCTACGATCCTACCAGCCTAATAGGCTGATTAGCTTCTTCCTGGAGCCTGATTGGTCTTCTCCTGCAAGCCAATCAGTTGCTGCATTCTAGGTTCCTACTTGCCTATGTTCTGGGATCCAAGCTTAGCACATAACAGAATTCTTGCCAGGAAATGCCCTCAAAAGAAATGAAAAAGAACAGGGAAACTGCCAAGCGGTGAATTGTATATTTGGCTGGATATCACCTTTGCCTGGGGGCTGTGTAATTGATGACCCCAGTGGACTTTCCGACCACTCCCAGGATGCAAATATCTGGTACACCGCCTAAGATGCTACCTCTGCCTGCATTCACCAGGTAACTGGCAAAAGACGACCGCCTTACAAAAGAAACAAGACGCAGGAGGCCTGCTGGGGAGAGAGTAAACATCTCAAGATAGAACAATGAGCAGAACTCAACTGGGGAAGATAGAATTCTCCATTCATCTCTGGCGGCTGTTGTACTCATTAATTTTACGTGGAAGGCATTGGAGGCCTCACCTTTCAAAGCCAGCATCAAAGCCTTGCAATCTTTTTGAAGCTCTGCTGAGAAGAAAAGGCAACCGTTTTGGAGTGAAACGTTGGCCACTTTCCATCGCTGACCGATCTGGAGCCTTCTTGTTCAAACTGAATTGAGCCAGCTTGGTGCTCCAACGACTATCAGATGCAGACTGAATTTTATTTTTAACATTTCTGTCCAAACGTGGATCTCAGGGTGGTTATACAAAGATGTCTGAAATGGCAAGGACATTAGAAAAACACCTATCAACCACGCAGTGAGATTAAGGGGAACACTGTTCTCGAGGCCTTTGCATTTGCACGACTTTTCTTTGTATCTCTTTATGATCCTGGTTATGTGGCTCTCCCAGTTGTAATAAACATGTTTGTGCATGAGTCAAGGGGAGTGCTCCTTCAAGTCTTTGCAACATCTCCAATTGCCTAGTTGGAAATATTGGCTCTGGCTGCAGCTCAGCAGCAGAGCACCTGCTTTCCATGTGAAAGGTCCTAGGAATCAATCCTTGGCATCTGATAGGGCTGCTAAAGGCTTCTATCTGGTATGTGGGAGCATTGCTTCCTCCAGCCATGGAAGCAGAGCAAAGCCGTCATGTCTAGTAGCCTTCAATAGCCCTCTCCACCATGGATTTGTCTAATCCTCTTTTAAAGCCATCCAAGTTGGTCGTCATCAGTGCCTCCTGTGGGAGTGAGTTCCATAGTATAGCTATGCACTGCACTGGGACCTTTCCCTAAAGCTTACTTTCCAAGTCCCGGACTGCAGAATCTGGGACCGGCAGCCGTGTGACACCGGAAGTTGTGTCGACGTAACTTCCGGTGTCGCTTTGCCCTTCTATGGGCACCAAAAATGGCCACCGCCGGCTTCAAAAGTAGCTTCTATGCATGACCTGAAGTGTGTCGACGCAACTTCCGGTGTTGCCCCACCCATCTATGGGCACCAAAAATGGGCACCAAAAATGGCCACCCCCGACACCGGAAGTTGCGTCTACGCACTTCCGGTCATGCGTAGATGTGACTTTTGAAGCCGGCGGCGGCCATTTTTTGTGCCCATAGAAGGGCAAATCAGAAAGAAAAAAATGGCCGCCAGCAGGAGAAAATAACAGAAAAAAAGGGAGACGAAGTGATAGGGGGGGCCACTGGGAAAAGGTAAGTAAAAAGTAAGTACTTGGCAGCTATGGGTTCTCTTGGTGGTCCCTACTCAGTATGAAGTATGAGGTGTGTGGTCCTGGAGCTTTTCAGTGGTGGCTTCTCACGAGTGGAAGTCCACCTGGCCCCATTTATCTTAGAGTCATGCTTAATCTGGGTTTAAAGCCTGAATGGTGACTAAGCACATGGTTGGGAGGGTGGGGAGAGGAAGGCATATATATGTAGGCTGCTTGTACATCTTCTTCTCCCATCCTCTCTGGCAGAATCCCCCCCCCCTTTTGACAGCCCCAGATAACTCTAGGTGGGCCTGATCTAACCCAGGGTGGTCCAGGGTTGTCTCAATCTGATTAGGCAAATCCATTTGGGATCTAGGTTTTGGATGGATCCAGTGCAGAGTGTTACTGGACACAAGATGAGATCCGACTAGTGAGGAATAAAGTGGAAAATTTAGAAAATGCTGCAGATTTTTCAGCTCATGCTCCCCTCCCCTCCCCATGAAAATCATTAACATAGATGGAAAGGAAAAACTGAAATGTTCAGCAAACTGTGCTATGCTCAACGTTTGGAATTCAAGAATAATTTAATAATGTACAGCTGCTTCCATTTCAGAAGCAAGAACAGGGATGGATCAAATCAGATTTCTTCCCTACTATCTACTAGATCTCAGTGTGGTTTTTGTTTTGTTTTTTGAGAATATTTACCAAGCTGCTTTAAGATCCTCTATAAAGTGGGATGTAAAGATCCTAAATAAATACCACCTGCTTGTTTAGTGCTGGAGGAAACCTGATAGGTAGGGAGGATCTCCATCCAGCCTTTGGCTGCAGCAAGAGGACAAAATTACATGACTCTTGCCTATTGAACTGCCATCCTGGGGTTGAAAAGAGGAAAGATTTGCCCAGATTCTGTTTAGAAAATATGACGGGCAGTTCCCCATATTTGTACTGCATAACTTGCAACAAAAGAGGAAATGAACTATCCAAAATAAAATAAACATAACATAAAATAAAATAAACAAAAAGTGGGGGGCAGGGGGCGGTATGCCCCAGGCACTGCCCTGGAGGGGGTGTCACTTGGGGCCGCGCCCCTGCCCCTTGCCTCCGCATGGCAGCCTTGGAGAAATAAAAAATACAAAAGAAAGCTGCAGGCACGCCGGCCGAGCGATGTTTTGGGTGCCGTGAGGGTGCCTGCTGGAGGGGGAGTGGCACTCGGGACCGCGTCTCTGCCCCACGATCGGCGCCTCAAAAGCCAAGCCCGAAATCTTGCTCGGCGTGCCGGCGCACCTGCAGCTTTCTTTTGTAAATTTTTTTTCCTGAGGCTGCCAGGCTGGGGGCTGGGCTGTGGCCCTGGGAAGAGGTGAGGGGCAGGCTAGGCTAGTGAGGCAGCACGTTAGTGGCTGGCTGGCGTGACGCCCCTCCCTCCTAACTGGCCCGCCCCTCGCCTCCAACCCTGGAGAACTTTGCAAAGCCTGCTAGGAGCACGGGAGAGGGACACCCAGCGAGTGCTTTTCTAATGCATTTACTGCCTCTGGCAGTGGAGGAAGAAGGGAGCCATCTTTTAACCCAGGCAAGGGCTTTTTGGAAACAGAACCTGCCTTGCACTGACTCAGCCCACGAGTGCATCTCGCAGAGATCTCACAGGCCCTCTCCCCAGTTTCAGAGAGGGGGGCATTCCCAGACCCCCCTGGAGATGCGGGGGTTGAACCTGGGGTCCTCCCCTGGCAACCCCCCTCCGCCCTCCCTGCAGCGTAGGACAGGAAGACCTGCAAGTTGGTCGTCATCAGTGCCTCCTGTGGGAGTGAGTTCCATAGTATAGCTATGCACTGCACTGGGACCTTTCCCTAAAGCTTACTTTCCAAGTCCCGGACTGCAGAATCTGGGACCAGCAGCCGTGTGACACCGGAAGTTGTGTCGACGTAACTTCCGGTGTCGCTTTGCCCTTCTATGGGCACCAAAAATGGCCACCGCCGGCTTCAAAAGTAGCTTCTACGCATGACCGGAAGTGCGTCGACCCAACTTCCGGAGTCGCCCCACCCATCCATGGGCACCAAAAATGGCCGCCGCCGACACCGGAAGTCACGTCTACGCACTTCCGGTCATGCATAGATGCGACTTTTGAAGCCGGTGGCGGCCATTTTTTGTGCCCATAGAAGGGCAAATCAGAATGGGGAAAAATGGCCGCCGGCAGGAGAAAATAACAAAGAAAAATGGGAGACGAAGTGATACGGGGGACCACCGGGAAAAGGTAAGTAAAAACAGGGGGTTTCCCGGGGAAAACGGGGTACTTGGCAGCTATGCCCTAAGGTATATTAGAAGAACCTACTACCTAGGTACTTTCAATGCTGAATCAGCAACAGGGACTTCTCAGCTATCCACCACCCATGCCTCCACTCCCTGGTGCTAACTAGACCAGGCTTCCTCAACCTCAGCCCTCCAGATGTTTTTGGCCTACAACTAGCGGGACCAGTGGTCAGGGATGATGGGAATTTTAGTCTCAAAATATATGGAGGGCTGAGGTTGAAGAAGCCTGACCAAGACAACATTCTCATGGATTCAACCATCTTTTTATTCTGCCTAGCAATAAATGATAGGGAGAGTGAAAAATGTGTACCTGGCTCCCATTTGATGGGTTGCTTTATTATTGCTTTTACAGAAGACTGTCCCTGGCACTTGGGGAGGGAGGGGACAGGATTGAAATTCTGGTTTCCAAAAAGCAACAGCCATTTTCCCACGATCCCTTCCCAGCCTCTGCAGAAGACAACAAAAGAAATGTTGTAATAAGCAGGATGCTCTGAGTGTGCCTGAGCCGTGTGTCAGCATCCATTTGTAATACTGGTGACAGACGGATCTCTGGATAATAGCAGCCTCTTCATACTCAATGGAGCTGGATTGGAGCAATTGAACATCTGAGGACGATTACCAGCAGTTATGGATATTGCTTGTCATGTTAGCCTCAGCAAATGCCTTCTTCAATTGACCAGTCACACGCATTTCCGGAACAGACGCCGGACGTGTTTTGTGCCACAAAATGAGGCCATAGTGGCCCATGTGAAAGAACTACTGGCATCATCTGTCAGGGAAGCCCAGAATTCTGTAATCCTTCAATGTCTTTTTAATGGCAAGCACTGAGGAAACAACCCAATCTATCCATGTTGATTTTCAAATGAAACTAGAAGTCCTGCAAAGCCATTCCTGGGGATCCATGGGAAAAGCAAAGCCCCATGAATCCCAGAATTCAGTCTGATGACTATTTCTCTCTCTCTCTCTCTCATACCCACACATATGGTAGGTGAGTCACATCTGGTACGTGTCTCTATGGACCACAGGCAACCACCTACAAAGCTTTGAAGTCCACATTGCCTCTCCACTCCTGAGATAACCCTGAGCCCATACGACATCAGAGCTTACACTCAACTCTGGCTGGTTTCCATGGGAACCACATCCAGGCCCAGTCACTGCATTTTGTGTGTCTTGGCAGCACCAAAATGACTTAATCAGCTACTAGATTTGCAATGGAGTTGGGGCATTTTGGAGGAGGGAGGGAGGGTGGCAAACCAGGCCCCCTCAGAATCTCCTTAATAGGCTGTTGTGGAGGTCTTTCCACCAGTGGTGTCTGGCAGGGCAGAAGGCATAGGGGACCAGCTATAGAGGGAGCAAGAGCCAATGACAGGGAGAGCCACGTAATTCTTGATTTGCCTCTATACTTCTCCCTGCCGAGTTTTACAGGGGAAACACTGAGGCTAAGGAGGAGGAAGTTGGCAGGTGATGCCATGCCATACCCCATATGATCGTAAGGGTAAAATAATGCAGGAAGGTGGGAGCTGGCTGAGGGCAGACTGAGGTTGCAGTGGGAGGCAATGCCCCATTTGCCCGAATGAATCAGCCTTCTCTGCTTCCCACTCCTTCCCCATCACCAAAACCACATTTCCTATTTCCTTTCCTTCTTTTCCTTCTTTCGCTGGGCCAAACTAGATGTGAAGTGAATTACATGAATGTGATTAACAGGGATGTTTTTAGTGGTGTAGATGCAAGCTGAGGGTAAGCCTGAGTAGCCTTAGGAGCAAGGGACAGGGGGAAAGGAGTTCAGTTCTTCCCTTCTCCCTTTCCCCATCCCAACAACAAAAACAACAACAAAAGCCACCTCTCCAAACCGCTTTTGGCATTTCATGAGAAGTTCCCATTGGCACCAGTGGGTGCTTCAAATGAAGCACAAAGAGCAGCTTTTTGAGAGGAGAATAAGAGAAAGAGTGGAACGCCCCTTCCCCATGGCCCCAAAGCTGCTCAAGCATCCCCTCAATTAAAACATTAATTTCATTAATGTTTGGTGTGGTGCTCATATGGTCTGTTTCTGGAAAGATGAGGGAAGGAAGCAGGGAGTCAGGGTAGAAGGCCAAGCTTAAACCCTCAGGCAGTTGGGTGACCTCTCAGTGCTTCCTTGGTCTTGGATGCCCTATTCTGCTTCATCTTTGGATGATCAGATCGTTTCAAGGTAGCCAACTCCTATGTTCAAAGCCCACCAAGACTGCTGTGAGGAGCTTTTCAGACCCTGCTCTTTAGACGGGAAATGGAGGCCAGCCGGGGAGAGAATTTCTTCAGAAAGATCTCATTTTCCCTAAAATTGGCTGTGTAGTTCTCAAATCGCAGCTGTGATGATTCTTGAGCCTCACCACAGAAACACCCAGTTACAGAGTCACAGATCTGGGAGATGAGCAAGGATGGAATTAAAGGGTGTGCATCTCCTCCACCGACAGACTGTTTATGTAACACCCCAAAGGTTGATCCTCTCCTTGCTTTGACTAAGCCTTGCGCAGTTTGTGTCAGTCTGAGACATGCAAACGAGGAATACCAGATCTATGCATGAGCCAAGTTGCAGAATTAATGTTCCTTGTTCCCAGGAGAAACTATTTGCATGTGAGCCCATTAGCCTAGACTAGAGGAGTGTACATGCACAGCTGTCAATTCAGCTGTAAGATCCAGCCAACACACCAGATAGATTAGGAACACTAGAAGACTGACTGTCTAGATCACGGTTTCCCAAACTTGGGTCTCCAGCTGTTTTTGGACTACAACTCCTTTCATCCCTAGCTAGCAGGACCACGAGTCAGGGATGATGGGAATTGTAGTCCAAAAACAGCTGGAGACCCAAGTTTGGGAAACCATGGACAGGACCTTGGACAGCTACAAGAGAGAGCTATAGGGAGACTGAAGCCTTATGTAGGCTGACCAGTCCTGGAGTGTAGTAGGCTGGCTACTTAGTTAAAGGGCTCTCTCCTAGTTTTGCAGTACTTAGCAGTACTGCAAGGGATGCAGCCCCTGACAGGGGTGGCATATCAGTACTTTCCAGCAAGTGGACGCCATATAAGGCACTAGCAGATCTCTCTCCCCCTCCCCAAATATGTTACATGAAACTTGTCCTCATCCAATTCCCCCACCACACACTGCAGGAACCCCAAACATAAGAGGAGTACTGTATTCTGTATTAGGATCACTGTTACCTCACTGCAAGAAGTGAAGTTACAGAGAACCAGGCAAAGGGCCTTCTTGGCAGTGGCACCTTCCCTGTGAAATGCCATCCAATCAGATGTCAAGGAGATAAAGAACTACACAACTTTTAGAAGATATCTGAAGGCAGTCCTGTATTGGGAAGTTTTTTAATGTTTGATGGTTTATTATCTTTTTATATGTGCTGGATGCTACCCAGAGTGTCTGGGGAAACCAAGCCAGATGGGCGAGGTATAATAATAATAATAATAACAATAATAATAATAATACCATACTTTTCCGTGTACAAGGCGAGGTTTTTTTTACTGTAAAATAATGTTCAAAATTGGGGGTCGTCTTACACACAGATAATGCTGAGGAGGTGGTACTGGCGATTGGTTGCAGCCGTGAGCAGGAGCTTATCAGCGGCAATAGGGTGGGTGACTGGTGTCTGCAACAAGTGCTGTTGAGGATTGGTGGTGGCGGCAATTGGTCATGTTCTCCCCCCATTTTCTTAAATTGGGGTCCCCAAAAATAGGGGTCATCTTATATATGGGGGCGTGTTATACATGGAAAAATACGGTAAAAATAATCCCATCTAGTCCAGTATCCTGTTTTCACAGTGACCAATCAGATGCCTCTGGGAAGCCCATGAGCAGAGCCTGAGTGCCACAGCACTCTCTCCTCACTTGTGATTTCCAGCAAATGGCCTTCAGAGGCAAACTGAACCCTGGCTGCGGATCATGACACACAAATGAGAGGAAAATGTAGCTGATAGCATCCAAGTTATTATTAGACTCTCCAAGCGTCCTTGCCTTTTTAATTGTTCTCACTGTGTGTATGAGTTGCTAGCACAGTATGGATGGACTCAATTTATTCCTGATTCCGGAGCTTATGTCAGAAGAATGTGTTAGCCTTTAAAGTGCCACAAGACTCTGTTGTGTTTGCTGCAACAGACTAACACAGCTACCCCTCTGGAAAACCTAATTATGTCGCTGTCTTGCTTTGAAAGTGTATATGCTAATTTGTAATAAAATTTAGAACCATGGACTATTTTTAGCTTTTCAGTAGTGAGAATGGTGGCACTCAAAATGTGCCATCTAAGTGTGATAAACCTTCCATCTGAGTTGCAGTGACGTGTCTTTTTGGAATGGGAGTCTTTTCCAAATTCCTTAACAAGCCTTTGTCCTGTATCTCATAGAAGTTGCTTGCTTGTTTGGTTTTCTCCTTGCCATATTAACGCCGCATGCATTTAATGTACAATGTGCGTACTGTAACTGATTCACTTTCTCAAATATTAGTAGGTGAATTCCAGAACGTGCAGATGGGTAAGACTTTGAACCCAGGAGATGAGCAACTGCCACATTCCTTGACCCTCTGAAAGAGGCGGTTACCCCAGTTTCAATTCCACCTGCTGCCCCCCACTCTCAGCCTCCCCAAAAGGCTCTACTGAAAAATAACTAAGCTATCTCCTTCCTCTTAACAGCATTTCTGCTCCCTCCCCACACTCTTTTCCATGAGAGAGAGAGAGAGAGAGAGAGAGAGAGAGAGAGAGAGAGAGAGAGAGAGAGAGAGAGAGAGAGAGAGTCACACATGTGAGTATATATATTTATCCTGCTAAATGCTCTGTTGCCAGAGGGGGCCACAGCCAATAACTGCACCACACTTAAGCATGATCGATGGGGAGCTCTGCGGTAACATGGTCAGGCAGTGCATCTGGAACACCCCAAGGATGTGGAGATATGCAATCGGGTCTGCTCAGTCCAGGCTTCCATTCATCACTCACAAACAAGGCACGGGGAGGGCTGCTTCCATTGGCCCCCCCAAGGGAGCGCATCAGAAGGAGACCATTTAGAGCCATTGCGGGGCAGACCTGCAGACCTGGGTCTTTGAATTGCTGAAGCAGAGTGGAGCAGTGCTCTGCTAGACCAGCAGCTCTTCATCTGCAGCCCTCTCCTTCATTGAATGCCACAGATTTGGTGCTGGAGAAAGGCCCTCATGTGTTCCAGCAATCATTTGGGGGATGCTCACATTATAATAATTAATAATAATTATTATTTATTTATACCCCGCCCATCTGGCTGAGTTTCCCCAGCCACTCTGGGCAGCTCCCAACCGAATATTAAAAACACGATAAAACATCAAACATAAAAATTTTCCCAAAACAGGGTTGCCTTCAGATGTCTTCTAAAAACCAGGTAGTTGTTTATTTCCTTGACATCTGATGGGAGGGCATTCCACAGGGCGGGTGCCACTACCGAGAAGGCCCTGTGCCTGGTTCCCTGTAACCTCACTTCTAGCTGCGAGGGAACTGCCAGAAGGCCCTTGGCGCTGGACCTCAGTGTCCAGGCAGAACGATGGGGGTGGAGACGCTCCTTCAGGTATACTGGGCTGAGGCCGTTTAGGGCTTTAAAGGTCAGCACCAACACTTTGAACTGTGCTCGGAAACGTACTGTTTAAACATTAATGTTTAAAGCCCTGAATGATTTATACTTCAAATATCTGAAAGGCTGTCTCCTCGCCAATAGATTAAGATCGATTAAGTATTAAGATCAACAGAGGGGGCCCTCTTGGTAGTCCCATCTCCCTCAGAAGATCAGGGGTGGCTTCTCAGGGTAGACATTCTCTGCAGCAGCCCCTAAGCTGTTGAATTCCCTTTCCCCAGAGGTGTGCTTGGCATCTTCATCATGTAGTTTCCTTTGTATGCTGAACATGCACTTCTTTATCTTGGTCTTTGACCTCTGCAATGGATATTTTTAGGACCCACCCTATTCTTGTGATAGGGTATTTCTTTGAAACTGCTTTTAGTATTTTATTCAAAAATTGTTGGAACCCACCCTGGGACCTATGGATGAAGGACAGGTAAGAAATCAAACAAATAATGGGTGGCATACATTCTTGCTTTTGAAATCTCATCAAATACCAGCATTCAACTTCAAGGCCCAGCTTCAAAACCGGTTGGAGTGCCAAGGCTTTATGAAAATATAAAGATGAGAGCAACTCTGAGCATGGGCAGAGAGTGTGTTTTTTTCCTCTCTCTCTTGCTCTAGTGAAATTCCAGCCAACCCTCTTACAAGTGCATCATGGGGATGGACTTTCAGGCAGGCTCTTGCATTTCAAAATTCTCCCATAGGCAAGTATTTTTTCTATTATTCCCTTCAGGCCCACCACTCGTGGGTCACAGCAAGTCACAATGCCTTCCCTGTCATCGTCTCCCCTGTTGGTCTGGCTCTCTATTCACAAGAGCAGACAGGTTGTAGAAAATGCTATAAGCAGAAACACCAATTTCTCTCTTACCGTTTCTACTGCTGTGCAAAGCAAGCATAATACAAGAACCCAATGGGGCCATCCAATGAATGAACCTGAATGTTGGAGGAACTGGGAGAGACAAGAGGAAGCAGCTCATAGAGCTACGGGATGACATATAGTTGGCCACCAACAGGGACAGCTTTTAAAGAGAATTAGACTAATTCACAGAGGATAAAGCTATCAATGGCTGCTCGTCATCGTGGTCATGCTATACCTCCACTGTTGGAGACAGTATACTTCTGAATACCAATTGCTGCAACCACAAGAGGGAGGAATCCTACTGCTACACTCAGGTCCTGCGTGTGGGCTTCCCAGAAGGATCTCATTGGCTACTGTAGGAAAATGATGCTGCACCAGACAGGCCTTTGGTCTGATCGAGCACAGCGATTCTTATGTTCTTAGGCAGAAGCCAAAGTTGCCACTGATTTCAACTCTTGAATTTCCTGCTGGGGTGCATTTTCCATCCTGAAACATAGATGTCTTGCATTTGCAAGTTGTGTTGCTACAGCACCTAGAGAAATATATAAGTCTGTGTGTGCATGTGCTGGGGGGGGGGGCGTGGAGACAAAGACGGAGATATTTCCGTCCTCAACAAAGTGTCTGGAAATCCATTTGGGATGGAAGGGTTTTGCAAAACTAGATGAATGGGAAAGGAACTACAAGATTTATTTATTTATTTATTTATTTATTTATTTATTTATTTATTTATTTATTTATTTATTGCCAGATTCAGGTTGCTTCCATCCCTAGGGAAGAAAAGGGATGCATTTCAGAAGCAGGATTCTGAATCGCGGGATTCATCCTGCAAGAACAAGAGAAACAGCAGAGTTTAGGACTGCCAAGTCCACCAGGGTTATACAGGAGGGCTGTGCTTTATTTTGGTTCCATTCACAATGTTTTACAATACTCAGTCCCTACCACAATCACCACCACAAGGTTCCAAGGAGTCACATATTCTGTGGTGGGCAGAGACTCAGAGGGATGGGGAAAAGATCTTAGAAGAAAAGATTCAGCAAGAATGAAGCACTAACACTTGGATACATTCCAAGTTAAATTGGGGCAGCGGGTGGGTGGGCGGGGGGCCGGGAGAAGCAGTGTATTTTAGGAGCATTTCTTGTGTTTATTTTCTTTTTTGTTGTACCTTGCAATAATTGCAACAGTGTTATCAACATGGAACAGTTACTGTCCTTTCCAGGCAAAAAGGATTTATGTGTTTGGCACCCCTGCCAAGCCCACCCAGCGCACAGACTATTTATAACAATAGTTGCTCTGTGAAAAAAACTAACTGTCCCCAAAGCACCCCATCAGGCATCTCTCTGAGAGGTCATCTTTGAAGGCAGGCCTTTGAACCAATGCTGTCCTCCAGAGCTTAATTCAGAGTCGCCGCTTCCCACTAATTTAGCACCGGAACCAGCTTTAAAGACAGAACGCACCCCTGGAAAAAGGTAAATGACTGAGAAAAAGAGTGCTCGGGAGCATGTGCAGAATGCCTCTCTCTCTCTCTCATCACTGATTGCTTAAACCAGCTTCCAGTGATGCGGGGCGGTCAGAAGGTATACCTCCCAAGCTCAGTATGTAGCAACTCACCTATTAGAAATAAAGGGTTGTAGACATCCTCAGGCCACGTCTCAGGCTTGGGGGGGGGGGTAAATGTGGCCCTCCACTCCTCTCTATGTGGTTCTCAGTGCTCTTGCCAGGCTACAGCTCCTCCTCAGCCACACCCACACAGTTCCCAGGCCACACCCCTCACAGTCCCTGCTTTGAGTGTTTTTCACCAGGCTAGAATTCATCCTTGAACTCCGATAATGACTCTTGCTTGCCTGGATGGAAATAGAGAGGGGTGTGTGTAGAAACTAGCCTACTGTTCAAAGGCAATTTTTGCATTGGGTGCTCTTTTGCCTCTGGCCCCACCCACTACTTGCATGCAGTCCCCAGAAAGTTCCCCAAGAGCAGGCATCCCCAAACTACGGCCCTCCAGATGTTTTGGGACTACAACTCCCATGATCCCTAGCTAACAGGACCAGTGGTCGGGGAAGATAGGAATTGTAGTCCAAAACATCTGGAGGGCCGAAGTTTGGGGATGGCTGCCCAAGAGGGGATGCATCCCTCTGCCTGAAAAGGGTTTGCCAAGCCTGAAGAAGGCTATTGAAATTAATGGACACGCTCCTTTCTCTCCTTTTCCCTTAAAAACCATTTAAGTTAACCATCGCTACCTTTCCTCAATGTTCCTCTGGAGGAAGAAACAACAAAACAGAAAAGAGACAACAGCAGCACTTTTTGTAATGCAGGGGAAACGCTTCATTCCATAAGCGCTTGGGGACCCACCAGATTGTGTCATGTTTCTCTTTAATGAGCCTTTTGATCAAGCTCATCTTGTGGGCCTGGGACCCAAAATAAAAGGAATGTTCTGTGGTCAGTGTTTTAATGAAAGTTGGGCCTCTGGAGGGAGGCCAGGCGCACCAGGAATCCTCTCCTGCAAATCTTCTCAACAGCTTTGGAAAGAGGAGTTGAGAGCATCATTTCAGCATCAGTGACTTTGCAGATTTCTCAAAATATATACTGCCTCTGAAGTCGTGATTACCTTCCATTCCGCCTGTAGATATATCGTTCTCTGTGGGTCTTTCAGAACAGCACTAAGGGCAGCAAAATTAGCCGGCCAAGGTCTGTTATTGCGTAAGCAGGAACAGGTTGTGGAAAGTGAGGATTTGCAACTTCAGAGCCAGAGCACAAAACTCTGGTGCTTTGTGGGTAGCATCTCAGCCCACTCTGACACGCATTGTGCTTCTCATGGTGGTCCCAGAGACCCTGTCTTCCATTGGAAGACCCACATGCATAGATGCACACACCTCAAAATGGCAAGAAAAGCAAGGTGCTTAGCTTAGCACTAAGCTAAAACCACAGAGCCTAGGGCTTGCCGATCAGAAGGTCGGCGGTTCGAATCTCCACAACGGGGTGAGCTCCCGTTGCTCGGTCCCAGCTCCTGCCAACCTAGCAGTTAGAAAACACGTCAAAGTGCAAGTAGATAAATAGGTGCCGCTACAGTGGGAAGGTAAGCGGCGTTTCCGTGTGCTGCTCTGGTTTACCAGAAGCAGCTTAGTCATGCTGGCCACACGACCTGGAAGCTGTATGCTGGCTCCCTCGGCCAATAATGCAGGATGAGTGCCGCAACCGCAGTGTCGGTCACGACTGGACCTAATGGTCAGGGGTCCCTTTACCTTTAAAAGTGATCTATGGCTCTAAATTTATATAGCCAAATTGAGGCTCTGCTCCCATTTTCATCACTGACTTTCTGGGCATTAATTAAGAAAGAAAGGATAATATACATGCCAGCTCCTAGGGGCCTAGCCACTTTTGGGGGGCCCCAATTTTTTTTCAGGGGGCTGGGCATTCAGTTCTGCCCCCTGGCTCTTTGCAACGGCTGGGAACACGCTTGCCACCAGTGCAGGAAGCTCTGCCCACAATTTCACTTTACTTCATTTGCCCTCAGTGACATCATCACATGATGAGACTTCTTCAGCTATTATCATTAAGTGTTATGAAAACAAATGGAGTTGGCAGCAGGGCTGAGTGCAATAGCTCCATACATACCCTCTTCGCCATGTGGTTAAACCACAGAGCCTAGGGCTTGCCGATCAGAAGGTCGGCAGTTCGAATCCCTGTGACGGGGTGAGCTCCCGTTGCTCGGTCCCAGCTCCTGCCAACCTAGCAGTTCGAAAGCACGTCAAAATGCAAGTAGATAAATAGGAACCGCTACAGCGGGAAGGTAAACAGCATTTCCATGTGCTGCTCTGGTTTGCCAGAAGCGGCTTTGTCATGCTGGCCACATGACCTGGAAGCTATACGCCGGCTCCCTCGGCCAATAATGCGAGATGAGCGCGCAACCCCAGAGTCGGTCACGACTGGACCTAATGGTCAGGGGTCCCTTTACCTTTACCTAAACTCTTAGAGAGTGGCTGTCTGAAGCTGGAAACTGCTTGCACTCCTTGTGCATTTTAGAACCCTGATTTTCCTGGGTTCTAAAACATGTGGAGCCGCCACAAATAGGCGAGGCTCCTTGCCTGTGTATTTGGTGTGCAACGTAAACAATAACCAAAGATGAGCTAGCACACAACTCATCCCCATTGTCCCGCTCACATTTCTTTTCATAATACTTAATGTTAACACTTTAAGTGGGCTACAGGCATAGCTCCATGTAGTCCTGTGGCGTCAGCATGTTCAGTATATGATCCCTGATTGGCTGGGATCACTTGAGAAAGGAGAAAACAGGTAGAAAGCTCCACTGAAGAAGCAGCAGAAAGGAGAAACTGTAACTGTGAACAGCTGTTATCAGTCAAAAATAGGTAGAGGCTGTATTCTTCTTCTTCTTGGAGCATTTGGCCCCACTGAGAACATTGTTTTTGCCCTCCCCAGATCAAAATAGGTGAACTTTTGACACAGCCCTAGTTAAAATGAACCTGTCAGAAAATTCTATGCCTTCCTTTCTCTGGGCAAAAGCAGGCAACAGGCTCCTTCCCCATCCCTGAGCTGCCCCCCCCCCAGCTGTGTATAGTTGACCCCCTTACAACAACTCTTTAATGAGATGAAATAAAAGACTTGAGACAAACTATCCTGTTCATACCACTCCTAATTAAATGAGCAGACTTGTGCTTTTCAATCTGCGCTTGGCCTTCCCCAGTTCTCAGCAAACCCTGAAGTTCTTGTCAGAATGGATACAAGGCATTTAATAAGGTGTCTATCTAAGCGCTTGCCGTTGCTCAGGTCTAGCGCTGAAGTCCTTTCCTTTAAGCAACACTACAAATATATATATATATATATATATATATATATATATATATATATATATATGCACCAGATTATACTGACTGATAGGCTTTTCCATCCCAACCCAAGGACACTTGAATTCTAGAGCTTGCAAAGCAAGGGTTAGTAGGTTCATTGTTCACCCTATCTGTATAATGGATCAAAGAAGATGGAGACACATGTGTCAGACTCAAGCACAGATGATGAGTCCAGGAGCCTTCTCCTTCATTTGAAATCGCAGGCAACAGCTTAACTCCCTCCTGGCTCTATATTTATCATCATTAAGCCACTTCCCAGAGTAAAGTAAGCGCCATGCAGAGCAAAAGGTTTGTCTTGACTCATCACGTCTTTTGACAGCTCCTGCTCTGAGAAGCTGGTTTATAACTGACACACTTCGCTGGATCATGACAGCTATCCCTCCGGCGGTGGCTGTAATATATAAATAACTCTCTGGAAACCTTTACCTCTGGCAATAGTCAAGTGGTTCCCCATGAACAGTCACAAAAGGCACCAGTCACTCAAACTCCTCCTCTCTGAAATGCCCACGACTCCCCACGCCCCAACTCTTCAAATTTTTATTTTATTTTTTCAGGTCGCAGCACTGAATTCAATTGTCACACAGCTATGGAACTAGAGCAGAAATAAATATCCACAAAAATGTGAAATTCGTCAAAAGCTCCAGTGTCAACATTCATATTTTGAACTGAAATAGTTCGCTCACGATTCAAATTTTCAGCATTCAAGTCTGTATTGGACATTGCCTTGCTAGCACAAGGGCACTTGCCCTAGGTGAGTTAGTTTGAAAGTTGCACATCAGAAGACATGTTGTGCATGTCTATTGCACAACTAGGTTGCCAGCAACCTCCTTGCGCATTTTACTTGTGCAACAATGTTATACTGGCACATACGTTTCACCTGTGGACCAAGTATACAGTGGTACCTTGGTTCTCAAATGCCTTGGTACTCAAACACCTTGGTTCCTAAATGCCAAAAACCCGGAAGTAAGTGTTCCGGTTTTTTAACGTTTTTCAGAAGCTGAATGCCCGATGCGGCTGTTGGCTATTGTTTCCAGGGTGCCTACACTAATCAGAAACTGTGCCTTGGTTTTCAAACATTTTAGAGGTCAAACGGACTTCCGGAATGGATTAAGTTTGGTGCTTTTGTTTTTGTTATTTATTTAGAGTTTTTGTTTTTGAGGCTTTTTTTGGTTAATTTGTTTTTGTAACTATGTGGAACCCATTTCAGCTACTGATTGATTGATTGATTGATTGATTGTGTGACTGCGGAAATGAATAAAAGTCCCCCATCCAAACAATGACTATCATCAGAGCATGTAAGAAAAAATTAATTTTAATTTTTATCATCTACTATACTGTCTTATTTATTTTATAGTACAGTACATTGATTATTGCTTTTATTTTATGGATCCATGGTCTCATTAGATAGTAAAATTCATGTTAAATTGCTATTTTAAGGGTTATTTTTGTCTGGAACGGATAAATCCGTTTTGCATTACTTTCTATGGAAAAGTGCACCTTGGTTTTGGAACACTTTGGTTTTAGAACTGACTTCCGGAACGGATTAAGTTGGAGAACCAAGGTACTACTGTACTGCTAAGTGGCATTGCATCCATCTCTTAGCTTACTGGCATCCCATAATTTCCAAAGGGGCAGCTGTGCTACTCTGCTGCAGCAAAAATTGCAACAAGTCTTGCAGCATAATGGGCTTCAACCCACTTCATGAAATTCATGAAGTGTTATCCTGAGTTGCAGGAATACATATGTATATATAATTGGAGATAGTACTATGAACAGTGATAATTACTTTGTTAACAGTGATCGTTCACAGACAAGAAGTTGTCAATAACACAGACATCCTGGCACTGGTAAACCAATTAGCAAATGTGTTAAAAATCCATGGTGCCAATTCAATTCACAAGTGATAGGCGTGACTGTCTTGATGAATTGTAATTCATTGGTTTCATGTTGCAGTCTCCCTTTGAACTCTATTTGCTCCAGTATGGCCACTTTAAGGTCAGTTAAATCACGTCTTAGTTGCTTTGATTTTCAAACATGGAATTCTCCAGCTGTTAACCACTTGGACTGTAAAATATGAAAATGCAGAAATCAATGTCGAGGTAAGATATCAAATTCTGAAGTCAACTGACATCGGAAATCAAATACACAAATATGAAATGCACACTGAACATTGACCAAAAGGTTCAGAGGAGATGCCGTGAATATTTATCATCAAAAATTATGGAGGAAAACTTCCAGGAAAGCAGTTTGAACCAACCTCAGGGATCACCCCTCCCCATATGAACCAACCCAGACAATGTGATCATCATCTGAGGCCCTTCATCACGTGCCATTTGCTCTTTAAAGCTTAATCAGAGCAAACAGCAATCCGCAGAAAACCCAAATTGATGTTTGCTCTGATTGAGCACGAAAGAGCAGTTTTTTTGTGGACAGAGAGTTTTTAAGTTTTTATGAGTTTTAACATCTGAAACCACTGAGTGGGGTGATCTGAAGGTATGGAGTTCATTGTCAGCAATATGCTGATGACACAAAGCTCTGCTTCTCCTTTACATCTGCAGGTGAAGCCTCAATAATGGACTGGGTGAGAGCAAATGTGAAGCTTAATCCAGATAGGACTGAAACACTGTTAGTGGATTGTTCCCTAGGCTGGATGGATGGGAGGTAACCTGCTCTTGACGAGGTTGCACTCCCTCTGAAGGAGAGGGTATGCAGCTTGGGGGTACTTCTTGATCCATTGCTATTGATTGAGGTTCAGGTGGCCTTAGTGGCACAGAGTGCCTTCCATCAGCTTTGGCTGGTGGCCCAGCTCTGCCCTTATCGGGACAGTGATAGCCTAACCTCTGTCGTCTATGCTCTGGTAATCTCTAGGTTAGATTACTACAATACATTATACGTGGGGCTGCCTCTGAAGACAGTTCAGAAACCTCAGCTAGTGCAGAATTCAGGGCCAGGTTGCTCACTGGGGCAATCTTGGCCCAACTGCACCAGTTGGCAATTAGTTTCCAGGCCCAATTAAAGTGCTGGTTTTTGACCTATAAAGCCAGAAATGTCTCGGGACTGCAATACCTCAAGGATCGCTTCTTCCCATATGTACCGACCCATACCCTGCAATCATCAGCTGAGGCCCTTCTTTGGGTGGGTTCCCCATGAGAGGTATGGAGGACAGGCCTTTTCTGCAGTGACTCTCCATTTGCGGAATCCTCTAAGGAGGCTCACTTGGTAGCTTCATTGCATATCTTTACTCGCCTGGCAGAAATGTTTCTCTTTGACTAAGGCTGGATCTACACTGACCTATTAAATGTTATTAGAACAATATTAGATATGTCATTCTAAAATGCCACAGGGCATACTGGTAAATTAGACACATCCCTACCTTGTTTCTTCTGTAACAATGCAGTTTCCCTTACTGCCACTTGTTGCCTGGTTGCTCTGCAGTGCCCTCTGATGTCAGATTTTAATAACGCATTATTAATGCTACAAGGGACCCAGGTGGCGCTGTGGTTAAACCACTGAGCCTAGGGCTTGCTGATCAGAAGGTCGGCAGTTCGAATCCCTGCAATGGGGTGAGCTCCCGTTGCTTGGTCCCAGCTCCTGCCAACCTAGCAGTTCGAAAGCACATCAAAATGCAAGTAGATAAATAGGAACTGCTACAGCGGGAAGGTAAACGGCGTTTCCATGTGCTGCTCTGGTTTGCCAGAAGCGGCTTTGTCATGCTGGCCACATGACCTGGAAGCTATACGCCGGCTCCCTCGGCCAATAATGCGAGATGAGCGCGCAACCCCAGAGTCGGTCACGACTGGACCTAATGGTCAGGGGTCCCTTTACCTTTACCTTTATTAATGCTACAAGCAAAACATGATGTGTTCATTACATTATGAAAATCATGCCTTAATCCTTGAGTGTAGATCCTTCCCAGGTGTTGGGTTGATTAACATTCTATGGCCTTTTAAATGTGTTTGTTTGTGTGTATTTTATGTACACTTTCTGAGGTCCATCAACTAGCAATGCCAGAAACTAAATTTGCAAAGTTTGTGTTCTACCACTGATCAATGACCCTCCCGACATGCATGCATGATCCAGACCGCTGGGGGTGCTTGAGCCTTTCAGAATTTATGTTCCTCCAGATAATACTAAGTGGGACAAACTCAGGGTGTAGCAAATAGGATTCTGGAGAAAGCCACAGTAAGAATTAACCAATTAATTGTTTTGTTTACATGCGAGACAATGACAGGTTCATTAGGGGGTTTTAATTCTTCAAAGAAAAACGTAAGGGGGAAAGCTAGGCTTTTGTCTTCCATATTATAAACTCAAAGAGTTAATTGGGAAATATTCATTTTGTTGCTATGAAACATAATCACCCACTAATCAGCAAGAGCCAGTTATTCCGATATAATTACAGGATATTATATAAATAAGCCTGGGGAGGGGGGCGAGAGTAGGCAAAGAGATTGGTGGAGAGGGCTCAGTCTGGTATTGCTGGGATTTTCCAGTGCAAAAGGAGCTGTGGACAGACGTGGTTCCAACTTGCAAAACGCGATGGGATGATTTCAGGAATGTTACTAGTCCTTCAAAACTTCCTGTCTTAGAGGTTAGGTTCCATGTGATACAGGAGATCTACAGTATGATCCACACCCCAAGTCAACGGCACATGCCCCTTTCATCCACACTGCACTGGAAAGGCACTTATAAGCCCTGGCCTGCTGGGTCAGGGCACAATCCACCCACTCCCCTTTCCAGCACAGCATCTCCAGGAAGCACTTAGCAAGCGCTTAGCAAGTGTGGGATAATGCTGCTGCTCCCCACTGAGATGCCTGACTCAGCTTTTGTGTCAGGGACAATGTCAGAGGAATAGCCAAGAAGCAAACAAGTCTGTTTACAATGGAAATGCCAATAGGTTCAGAGAGCAGATCTCACAGATAAAAGAGGAGCCCTAATTAGGAATGAAGGGACTCTACCCTGCCAAAGAAAATGAAGATTTGGTGGTAGAGAGGAGAGAGGAGAGCAGACTGGAGGGAAGACTTGCATGGAGGAGAGGCAAGAGGACAACAACTGGGGGCTCATCCAGACTTCCTTTTGTGCCATGTTTCTAGGCAGAGGTCCACGCTTTAAATTGCTGTGTCCAAGTGCTTTTTTGTGTGTGCCCCACTGTTGTCTCAGGTGAAAACAAGGTTGTCGTAGTACTTAAAAAAACACCTGCTGGACTTATTTGACAAGGGATGAGAGCAGGAAAACATAGGGTGTGAACCCCCCAGGCAGCAGTGGCTTTCTCATCCTAGCCTTCAGTGCTCTTTTCTGCTGCTCCAGAGAAGCAGACACGGAGCAATTGATTCAAACTACAAGAAAGAAGATTCCACCTGACAGTAAGAGCTGTTCGGCAGTGGAATTTGCTACCAAGGAGTGTGGTGGAGTCTCCTTCTTTGGAGGTCTTTAAGCAGAGGCTTGACAGGCATATGTCAAGAATGCTTTGGTGGTGTTTCCTGCTTGGCAGGGGGTTGGACTGGATGGCCCTTGTGGTCTCTTCCAACTCTATGATTCTATGAAACAGCTGCCTGATACCTGTCTTGGTGGTATGCAACCAAGGAAGATGAACATAAGATGAAAGAAAATTATATGAAAATGACTTAGCGGTAGTATTTAACGCCTAGTAAATTAGCAAAAATGTATAAAACAAAAACAAATACCTGCTGGAAATGTAAAGAAAAAGAAGGTACCTCTTATCATATGTGGTGGTCATATAAGGCAATAAAGGCTTTCTGGGAAATGATATATAATGAATTGAAAAAAAATGTTTAAAATAACCTTTGTAAAAAAAAAAACCTGAGAATAGAAAACTTAATAGAAGCCTTTATATTGGGAATTATGCGTACCGATATTCCAAAGGAACAGCAGCAGCAGCAGCAGCACGGATGCTACTAGCCCAGAGATGGGAAGAAGAAAGAGTCCCTACCAGAGAGGAATGGCAAACTAAGCTGTTAGACTATGGTGCAATGACAAAACTGACCAGGAAACTCAGAGACCAAGAAGACAAGAAATTCAAGGAAGAATGGGAGGAGTTTTGAATTTACTTCGGAGACTACTGTAAGCAGATGAAAACATTAGCAGGATTCTAATCTCACTTGTAAAGTAACAAATACGATGGACAATATAGATGGATACAAAACATAGACTATGAAATAATATGCAGTTGGAAATGTTGACAATAGGATCCATGGAGGGGATTTGGGGGGGGGGATCTTGAGGTGCAGAGAAATCTCATTTTATGGATATGTATTTGGTATTGTAACTAATTTACATTTGTAAAATCAAATAAAAATGATGGGGGGGGGAGCAAAAAAAATTAAAAAATAAACTCCTATCATGTCACCTCAAAGGGTTGGGGTGAATTGACCATGATGCCAAGGGCACTGAAGAGCCATGTAGTCCAGGCAAGTGACCAGGCTCTAGTGTGTCATCACCCCAGAGGATGGTAGGACTCTGCCCTACTTCCACACTATGTGGGTCTCTGCGTTCCCTCCCAACCAAAGACATCTCAGAACTGTGAGCAAAAGGGAAACTGATCCTTTCCTGGCTATGGGGGGAGCCAAGCCATGGCTGCTACTTCTTCTTCTTTTTCGGCATCAGCGAAAGGGAGGCAAAGCCTGCTCTCCATCCCCTTTGCCTCCCTCATTCATCACTGTCACATCTGGAGAGGTTTTTTATTTAACAACCAATTTATTTCCAATTTAACTAATCTCGGGCTGCAGCATCTCGCACAAACACACCGAAGGCGTCGTCTGCTGTAAATAGACTTACAGGCCACACCAGTTAATATAAACTCCCATCAAAGTGCATCAGGCAGGAGAGAGATACCAAGGGGAGATTGCGGGGCCTCTAAAATATGCACGGGGGCATGCTAAGCGCCAGCTTCCCACCCGCCCCTCTGCTGCTCCGGGCTCCAAGAGCTGCTTAGATTTATATATTTGCCTTCCGGATCGCCCCGTCTCACCTTGAGAAGGCAACAAAAGCTTTCATAAACAATTTATGGAGAGATAATACAGAGAGACTTGGAGGCAGGGGCTGGGCGGGGGGTTGGAGAGAGAAGGCAGGGAGGCAATCAGGGAGAGGACACTGTCTATTTCCCCGGAACCTGCCGCTCACTTCATAACTCCCAGCCAACTCCTCATCATTGTCCCTTTCCCTGTAAGGTCATGCTGCAGCCGGAAGATGCACATCGGAAACAACAATTGCATTCGATAAGGTGGGGAGGGATGTACTGGGATGAAAGGGGCAGTTAATCACATGGCAGCAAGGCCTCCCCAAATGGCTCACAGGATCCAGACAGATCCAAAAGGAGAAGAGGGAGTGGGCTGTGATGTGTCTGTGTGTGTGTGCTGCCCATCTCAACAGGCCGGCTAGCCTCCCGTTGCCAAGCGAGGGAGGCCTCTAGTCCTCATGCACCTCCTTTCTGCTGCTGTTTTCCCTCCAGAAAGATAAACTTCCGACTGTCCCTTCAAAGGCAGAGGAGACTTTTAAAGCATTGACTTATTAAAAGCCCCCCTCCCGATTCTGATCTTTCCATAAGCCCCTGAATGCAGCAAGATAAACAAGCCCTCAAAAAAAGGGCCTTTTTATCCAGCCGGGGCTCTCAGCAGACCCAGCCTAAGACTGGCTTATGTCGCTGTTGAAGCTGACAAGAGACACTCGATCTCATCAGCTGTCATTGCAGAACAGCGCCTGCACTTAAGCACTGCAGGAGGCCTTCGCTACCACCTGCTGATCTCCTCCGACTACTGCGGTGGCATGTTTGATCTCTGGAGACAGGCCTACAACTACGCTCCACGAGCCTCTGAGCCAGGCAGATGAGCGACAGAGGCCAGTGGCCAGGCCAGGGTGCTCTTCGGGGTACTGATTTAGACCAATGGCTTGCAAAATAGTATACCAATCACCCTTCACCAGGTTAGCATGCCCTCCAAGTGTCCTGATTTTCCAGAGAAAGCCCCGCAATTACAAAAGCCATCCCAGTTTCTGATTTGATCCCATAATGTTCCTATTTCCCCTGCCAGTGCTGCCGCTGCCAAGCTCAAGGAGGCCGCAATTTTCCCCAGTGGTGATAGCGGTGAAGGAGTACTGTATCCCATTGCTGCTACCAGCCTGCCCCCTTGGGCAGCTTGTAGCGGTTGCTGGAGGGTGGGCAAGGTGCCACTGCTGAGACCCAGCACCACGTGATGTGCCGGTTCTGATGGGCAGGCAGAAAGCAGGTCCGCCCTGGGAAGCAAGGAAGGCGAAGCAGAACGGTGCAGAAGGAGTCTTGATTTTATTTAAATAAAGTGCTTTGTGCATCTGCATCTAATCTTGCCCCTTTCTAAAATTTATTTATTGGTGTGTGTGTGTGTGTGTGTGTGTGTGTGTGTGTGTGTGTTTGTAAACCTACCCAAGAATAACACAAAATAAAACTGGGATTAAAGGGTTTTCTCAAGATGCTGGAGGGTATGTGTGTTGTGTCCCATTGGTGAAGTGGTGGGTTTCATATGTTGTTACTTTGATTGGTTTTTTTTTGGAGGGTTGGGGGGGAAGACAATTTTGAAATAAATAAATAAGATTCAATCTCCTCCACCCCTTAGTCTCCCACAGAGAAAACCCGATCTCCCGGAAAACTAACACACAGGGTGAGGTGGAGGTGACCATCTTTTGCCGCTTGTACCCACCGCCACAGGGTCAGCAACATCTGGCCAGAAATATGGAACACTTCATGAATTTGCACATCAACCTTGTGCAGCGGGGGGGGGGGGGGCAGGCTGGCATCCTCTGTATCTTTCCCGTTGCATTATAAAACAATTGCAAAACACACCTGACATCCCCCTCTCTCAACTGCTCTTGTCAAGCACACACACACCAAAATCTCTTCTCCACGCTGAGTATCCTGGGTGGCCCTGAGCGAATCAGACCTTTTCCGCCTCAGTTCCCCATCTGTAAAATGATAATATTAGTGGCCTGGCTCCCAGCACTATTACTCATATGTCCCCGGAGGGACCTTTGTACCTTGTACAATCTTTACAGCGAGGCATAATTGATAGTCTAATTAACACAGAGTGCCTGCATTTACTGCCTGCTTCTGGATTCTGAAAGGCAGCAGACACAGTCAAGTAGAGACCAGCTGAAATATGGGGTCATGAGTTTGGGGGGCAGGGGGGTCAGTTTGGATGATTTCCTGTGCGCCTTCCACACCTGTGATCCTGTCTCTGTGGTGCAGGGCGTCTAAGAGCAAGCTTGCCGAACCAGTTCCTTTGTCAAGGTCAGGGCTTTGGCTGGCTAGTTAAGTACCACAATTAGCATAACTAAAGAAGCTGCATAGAACAAATGGTTGGACCTTTCCCCCATCCCCTCACCTAGCTGCTAAGGTATGTAGGAGATGTGTGTGAAAAGGCTGTAAAAAAAACAGACTCAGGGCTGAAGACAGAAGAGAGATACATTTTGCTCTGTGGTGAGCCTAAGCTGGATTTGGGGAGTGTTTCTGGAAACCTAAAGAGGAAGCAAGATCTATGGTGGTGTTAATGCTGTGACCCCTCTTTCCTATGCTCAGGTTTGTCCGGAGAGGGGGAATGAAGGGGAATCAGCTGCCGGGGCCACCCGAGTCCGCCTCCTGACGACCCTTAGAAACGCGTCCGCCTGGAGTTTCCACGCAGACCCCAGGAGGAAAAAGCAGGGAATGGTTTCCGTGGTGCCAGCCTGGGCTGTGACATGGCTTTGGGGGGGGGGCATCCCTCAACCCTGTCTGTTGGCAAGGGCGCCCAGAAGGCAGCAGCTCTCCGGGGATGAGAGAGACATGTCCCCGAGGTTGCTAGAGCAACAGGTCTAGCACCCGTTATTTTAACGGGCTTCAAGATACTAGTATGTATATAAAATAATATATCCTAAATACATCATAGTCTCCACTGACCTTCATTCTAAGGAAACCAACGCCTTTTTTAAAGCCATCTAGGTTGGTAGGTTGCCATCTGTCCTGTATAATACAGAATTGTCCTGTATTCCAGTGTAAAATGCTACACCCTGTATTTATATACTTTAGCCTTCTCTCTCTCTCTCTCTCTCTCTCTCTCTCTCTCTCTCTCTCTCTCTCTCTTCCAAGTTAGGGATCCTCTCCAAATTCATGTGTTTGAAAGGGTATGTAAAAGGTCATGTATTTTAAGCTCTGGGTAGCAAAGCACAGACGAATTTACAAATGCAGGTATATGTGCATGTGCGTATGTGACAAATTCCAGAGGGCCATCCTATTAGGCTGAAATAGATTGTAATGGATTTCTTTGAAGTCACTTCAGCATTTGATGGGGAGAAAAATCACCCCCAACCACCCACCCTGCTTCACCCTGTCCTGTATTTTGCCAGAACAAAGGTGGCAACCCTAGTTGGTAGCAATCACTGCTTCCTGTGAGCATGAGTTCCATAGTTGAGCTACGGGCTGCATGAAGATGTACTTCTGCTCATCTTGTATATCTGTGACCAAATGCAAATTTTATGAAAAAGTCCAAACCCTCCTGTGACCTCCTTCCAAAGGAGACTTAGACCTGGATGGGCACTGCACTCCTGGAAACCCCTTGCCACTCCTGTACCATGGTTCTCTCGTTTACTCGCTGTTTCCCTGCTCTGTGGGGCCAACACAGCTGCTGAGACTGACATTCTCTACTGCGTCCCTGATTTAGTTAAAACTTCTTGGCTGTTGTCCAGCTCTGTGCATATAAAACGAGAAAAACAAAAACAGCTTTCTGCCTTGAAGCAGGACCTTTTTCCTCTTTGATGAATGGATTGAAAGGTTTGCTTGGCATCAACGCATCCACCACCGAAACGTGATGATGTAATTTCATGCAGCAACACTTGCCAGCCGGGAAGTCGCCCTGGCCATCCTCCCTCCCTCCCTCCCTCCTGCAGGAGCCTGGCTTCCAGCTCCCTACAAACCACGTACAAGGATATAAATGAGGGCGAAGCGGCACTGACATCGACGCAGGGATGCTGGAGACGTACAAGGAGGCTGGGTCCTTAATAGTCTGCATCAATGCTCAGTCAGAAGCCATACACAATCCCTGGAACTGAGTTACTTTGACAGGGCATCAATAGAGTGTTTTCAAGGCAGAGAGTTTAGGAGAAGCAATCTGAAGAGCTTGGAGAGATAGATGGCAGCAACAAGGCTCAGGGCTCAACCTCCAGATCTCGTCCAGGCCTGTGTTTCTGTATGTGAATTTCACAACCTGGACAGTAAATATTTGCAAGAACACATCTTGTGGGAGCAAGTTGCACAGTTAAACTACAGAAGTTGCTTGCACAATATATAGAGATGGCTACCATCTCTATATATTGTTTTAAAAGAGTGTGCGACAGATTCATGAAGGATGCAGTCATCAATAGCTACTAGCCACAATTGCTGTGTTCACCACAGTATAGGGCTGAGCAATATCTGATTTTCAACATTGTGCTATATCAGCAGCTAAATACCATGATGTGCTGATATATCATGATGTCTGACTCTGGGATGTATCTCAGCTGCTTCTTCCTCCCCACCTTAGGGGTGGAAGAAGCAGCCGAGATACATTGTCCAACTCTACAAAGCCCCGATTCCGCTCACATGAACTGGGCATCATTCAGCTGCTCAGCTGGGGGACGGGAAGCATTCCTATGGGTCCTGTGGGACAGAGACTCTCTGCCAACCTTCTTTGTTCCCCACCCAGAGCTGCATGGACAGCTCGGCCCACCAGTTACCACTTCGAAATGTCCAAAGGTTTGGAAGCGTAACCTGATATGGTCATTTTCCTATCGCTCAGGTGACAAGGGGAGGGAGCCACAACAAAGAGACCGGCCTCTTCAGCAATGCAGAGAGCTCAACTCCTACAGCTGGAGGATCAAACTGTCCTGGAGTTCATTTCTGGGCCTCATCCCAAGCCCCTTGGCAGAAGTGGAACGGACGTCTGTTTGTCTCTGCGAGCTTTAAATCCATCGTCTTATTAGCAACTGTGACATAACAGATGCTGGTGAGTCTGTGGAAGCGGTAATCAAATTTCATGCTTTGGAGCAAAACTACCAGATCATCGGCAGGGGGTTAGCAAGGACGTGCAAGCCTTGAACCCTCTCATCATGACACAGCACAGCAGGCCTCTTGGAAAAGGGCAACGGCTTGGATTCTTCCTCTGAAGGTCTGGCACATGCCAAAGGCAGAGATGCCAGGCTAAAGGGGGCCAATGAACCGAGTGGATGAAGTAACCTCTGCTAATTAGAAAGCAGTAGATGGGAGGGTGGGCGGCTGGGCATGAGGTGGAGCTACTCACAGGGCTCTCCCGTCTTGGCTTCCCACCTCCATGTGACACCTTGTGTGTGGCAAATCTGGGGATTTTGTGAATCCAGCTCAAAACCAGTTGGTACTGTCACCCAACACTGTTTCCCAACAGGATGTGTCCTTTGCCTAAATGCATCCACAACAGATGTCTCTCAAAGCTTCTTTTTATTTCCTTCTTGCCCTCTTGAGTGTTCAGAGGAGATCACAGGGGGTTGTTGAGGCAGATTTCAGGTCCACACCTGCTCTGCATCACCACCAGAACTATAGCAGAATGCCAACAGGATACCCTCCATAGGTTGCTAGACTCCAACTCCCAATATCACTGGCCATTAGCTATGTGGGCTAAGGGTCAAGGGAGTTGTAGTCCAACAAGTTCAGGAAAGCACCACACAGATTATGTGGTGACAGTTCATTTTCTGGGCCCAATGATAATGGAAGAGGATCTTCAAGGAGAGAAGCAAGGCTGTGGCCCGTCACCACACACAAGCTCAATATTTGGTCATTTCTTTCCTCCTCCAAACCTTATGCATTATCGGATCATAGGCACTCACTTCCTTGCCTGTTTAAAGTCATTGGTTCCTCCACTATTCAAAGTAGATATGGAGATCGTGGTGATGATTTTGATCTATTACCTGCCCTTAACCCTAAGGTCACAACATTAAGAAGAGTTTTATAGCTAATTACAATCACAAGATGATCAAAATAAACACTTCAAGGGTCAAAGGCCACAGTAAACAGGTGCATCTTCAGCATGCGACTGAAATTTGCACAGTGAAGTTGCCAGGTGCACCTCTATGGGGAAGGAATTCCACCACTTAGGAGCTGCGACAGAGAAGGTCCTTCCCTGGACCACCCTCTCTGAGCTTCTGAATGTGGTAGAACCACCAACAGAGCTCCCTCTGCTAATCTTAACACCCAAGAGGGTCTTGTAGGGAAGGAAAATATATCTGGGGCCTAAGTCATAATCACAACACCTTTATTGGCATATAGGGCCTAAGTCATTTAGAGCTTTAAACACCAGCAGGAGCACCTTAAAAAAAAACAACCAGAAATAAACTGGCAACCAGTGCAGCTATTTTAATATAGGGATTTTATGAGTTCTAAATGGAACACCGCCCAAGCAATCTGGTTGCTGCATTTCAGATCAGCTGAAGTTTCCAGGTCATCTTCAAGGGCAGCACCATGGAGAGCGCATTGCAATAATCCAGTCTAGGAGTTACCAAAGCATGGAGTACAGTGGTCAAGTCATTTCCATCCAAAAGGGGCTGTAGATAGAGTGAATGATGATCCCCTTGCCTTTTCTGCAACCATCTGTTTGGAAATATATATTTAAAAGAGCCAGCATATCTCCCTGAGGCTGCAATCCTAAGCACACGCTCTTGGAAGTGAGCCCAGTTGGAATTTACAGGATTTCTGAGCAAACCTGGTTCAGAGGATTCTAGCTGCTACTGTCTTCCCTCTAGGCTAAACGTACTCCATTTCCTTAAGCCTTTCCTTATATACGCGTTGCCTTCTTGACTCCCCATCTGCTGAGCTCCCCTCTGAATTGTTTCCAATTTGCCAACCTCCTTCTTAAGCTGTGCAGACCCCCAGAACAGTACACGGGCCTCCATATGTGGTCTTAAGACTGCAGAGTATAGCTGACACATCTCAAGTCCTGGAAATGGCACAGTGTTGCTGGTACAACAGCAACCACGGCACTGTTGTGGGTTGTTGCCGGGTGCCTTACAGAATCCTAGCAGTGGGCTGTTTTGTAGCTGTCCATCATTCCTTTCTTGTAGTAGAGGGTGGGATGGCAGGATTTAATATATTTTATGAGTTTAGAAAAATAAACCACTGGAGAAGCAGAGAAAGGAGTGGTGGTGGTCAAGGAAACAGAGACCGCCTGGCCTTCTCATTCTTCTGCAGCTCAAGGAATGTTTTGTCTTCTGCTTTTGTTCCGTTTGATCCCCCATTCCTGGTAACAAAGCGATGTTTCCATGGTGATTGCCAAGTGGCAAAGCTCTTTGATTGTTGCCCAGAGCATCAGGCTGAGCCTTGATATGACTTTCAGAAGTCAGAGCCTGCCATGCTGCTGGGAAGGCTTTGTTCCTGCTCGGGATTTCTTCCTGGAAGCCATCCTATATAACCTTCTCTTTATACTCTTCGGCGGAGGGTGGGGCACAACAAAATGCATCTGCATTGGCACAAAGAGATTAAAAAGCCCAGGCTGCCCAACCCCCCAAGGACATGAAGGTCTGTCTGGTTCTATCCTGAACACGGTCTTCTGAGGCCACCACTTAAGAATCTGTCGGGAAAGGAGGAAGAGGATGGGATGAGATGGGATCCCAGCATGCTTGTACTCCACCCAAACCCAAATTCACATTTATAAAGGTATGGGGTGGATAACACAGTTAAATGCATAGTTAAATAATAGTGAGTGTCAGGGACTGAGGAGGAATGATGGAGAGCACCTCCCCCTCCTCCTCAACCTTTCAGAGAAGAGGAGGGGGAGGAGGAGGAGGGGGAGGAGGAGGAGGGGGAGGAGGAGGAGGAGGAGGGGGAGGAGGAGGAGGAGGAGGAGGAGGAGAAGAAGAAGAAGAAGAAGAAGAAGAAGAAGAAGAAGAAGAAGAAGAAGAAGAAGAAGAAGAAGAGGAAGAAGAAGAGGAAGAGGAAGAGGAAGAGGAAGAAGAAGAAGAAGAAGAAGAAGAAGAAGAAGAAGAAGAAGAAGAAGAAGAAGAAGAAGAAGAAGAAGAAGAAGAAGAAAGGATAGATGTACAATAGTGGTTTGCAGAAGGTCATGGCTCTGAGACAGAAGAGGGGCAGAGTTGAGAGATAATAGGAGAAGCGAAAGAGGGAAGCAGAGCCAGCTGGCTGACACATTATCACTAGAAAGCATTCCAGACCCCCCTTCTCCCAGAACCCAGCGAGCAGTGAAAGTAGGAGAGCAGAGAGCTAAGAGGCAAATGGCCTTAAGCAGCCCCTGTAACTTTTGAATAAATGTGTTGTTGTTGTTGTTGTTGTTAAAGAACTATGGAACTCACTCCTACAGCAGGCAGTGATGGCTACAATGGCTATGCTGAGCCTCCGTACTCAGAGCCAATAAAGTTTCTGAATACCAGTCATGATGTGCATAGCCAGGCGGATGGCCAAGGGGGGGGAGGCAGCTGCCCCCAACCACTAAATCAAGTAAATAAATAAAAAACACTTAAATAAAAGTAGAAATTGCAGAAATGTTTCGGCAGATTTTTCGGAGCGCTTGGGGTCAAAATTTAAAACAACTGTTGCTGAGACATTTCGTTCCAAATCTACTAGATGGAGCCAAACAGGTGGGTGTTCTGCCCCCCCCCAACATAAATCCTGGCTACACCCATGATACCAATTGCTAGAATCGACAGGAGGGGAGAGCGCTCTTGTGCTAGAATCCTGCTTGTGAGCTTTCCATAGGCATCTGACCTGGCCACGCACTGTAAGAACAGGATGCTGGACTAGATGGGCCACTGGCCTGATCCAGGAGGCTTTTCTTATGTAAATAGGAGGGGAAAGTGTTTATGCTCTGCCTTTTCGATAGCTGGAGTTACTTCCAGTCCCAGTGCCCAGTTTGAGGGGAAACAAGCTAAAAAAAATGGGCATTTACAGGAGAAATATTTATTGATTGATATTTATTTATTTAGCAAGGTTTATTTACTGCAAGAACTTCAGCACAGTTTGCAAAAAGCACTATAAAATATTCATTAAGAAAGCAATGGAAGGAGACATTAAAAGCAGCAGAAACAAAATTATCAAAATATAAATAAAACCAGTGGTTTTTGAAACAAATCCACATAATTAAATTACATGTCTGGGTAAGGTTGCAAAAAACAAAAAACAGAAATGAGGGGTGGGGCAGCCCAGGGTGGGCAAGGTGGCCTTTTCCAAAGCAAAATATATGCTGCATAACTAACAAGCTTGCATTGTATTTGTAACAACAACAACAACAACAACAACAACAACAACAAACAACAACAATTTATTGTTTATACCCCACCCATCTGGCTAGGTTTCCCCAGCCAGTCTGGGCGGCTTTCAAAAGAATATTGAAATACAGTTATCTATTAAACATTAAAAGCTTCCCTAAACAGGGCTGCCTTCAGATGTCTTCTAAAAGTCTGGTAGTTGTTTTTCTCTTTGACATCTGGTGAGAAGGCGTTCCACAGGGCGGGCGCCACTACCGAGAAGGCCCTCTGCCTGGTTCCCTGTAACTTGGCTTCTCGCAGTGAGGGAACCACCAGAAGGCCCTTGGCACTGGACCTCAGTGTCCGGGGAGAATGATGGGGTTAACTCCACATTCCAGTGGGCCACCAGGGAATCAGCTGAAATCAACATGGGATAAAGCATCCCCTACCACTCTCTGGAAACCATTTGGATCCATTAAGCGGAGGGGGTGAACCATCCGAATCGGTCCCACCTCCCTGCAGAGGGGAAGGGTCATGGAGAAGTCCAGTTGTAGGCTGTAGGATTCAGCAGCAGAATTTTCATACATTTTAGGTTAGTCACAAAGAGTCCACAGGCTCTCCCTCCCAGCATAATTTCATAGAATCATAGAACTGTATAGTTGGAAGGAACCATGAGGGTCATCTAGTCCAACTCCTTACAATGCAGGAATCTTTTGCCCAACATGGGACTTGAATCCACAACCCTAAGATTAAGAGTCCCATGCTCTACCAACTGAGCAATCCACAGGGGCTGCTCTGGCAAATCCCACAATTCTGCAGACCTCGAGGGCCCTCCTATTTGGATCCTGGAAAGAGCTGAGACTGCCCACCTAGGCACCCCCATCTTATGACAGGCAATTCTGAACAGAAGAGGCTGCTAGACCAACTCATTTTTGCACCTTGATGTGTAATACCCAAACTTGCACCAGCCTGACTCTCTGCCAACTCTGGGAGCTATGTGCATGTTGTGTGAAAAGGAGAGTGAGGGAGAGAGAAAATATCAGGCACTTTGGACTGTCCTCAGATGTAGAGGAAAGCAGTTCTCGGTGGGATAAGGAGTGCCAGGGGACGGCCTGGTCGCTCTGCCTTGAGGGGGTCTTGCTCCCTTTCAACCTTGTTTCCTGTCACAACAGACTCAGCTCTGCCTGGAAGATCAAGCTGATGGAAGTCTGCCTGGATGCCAACATCAAAGGGGCACCATCAGAATTCTGCCATGAGGCTTCCAGGGATCCAGATGCTACTGCAGATTGTTCCTTGTTGGCTCAGCCCCCACCCCAATCCTTTTTCTGCAGCGGAATCCTTTGTGGGCATTGCTCTGCACACTTGGGCATAAATACCAAGGAAGCAATATTTTCATTCATACAAATGAGTGCTTTAAAAGTAGAATAATGAGCTCTGGAAGTGTGCAGAAGGGGACAGTCAAGAAAAGGTTGGCTGCTGTACTAGCTAAGTCCATTCTTAGACAAGGGTGGCCTTGTTGCGGTGATTCATGCATTGGTAATCTCAAGACTTGATTACTGCAGTGCACTTTGGGTAGGGCTACCCTTGTGCCTGGTTCAGAAGCTCCAGCTGGTACAAAATGAGAGCAGAGGCAGTTTTAGGATGGTGCCACAGGAGCCAACGTCTAGGAGCCTCCCCCCAAAAAAAATATTTGAGGGGGCCACCACCACCCCCAAAGTTGAAGACCATTGCCATTCAAATGGTGTGCATGCACCACAGCTTGGGCCTCCCTAATATTTTATTCAAGTTGGCACCCCGAGTGGCATGATTGGTGCAGTCGCACGGGGCACCATGCTGCAGTGCATGGTGCAAAGCAAATGCTGTAGAATGGTGTGCAAGAAATGGGGTGGGGTATGTGCTGCGTTTTAGCATCGCACAGGGTGCCACTGAAATTTGCATCTTTCTTGATGGTAAAATTTCCTTACCGCCCACCAGTACTTAATGGAAGGAGGATTCAGCTTGTGCCATAGAACCCCCTACCACCCACCTAGAATCCTGAAGTGCCCACTGGTGGGTGGTAGGGACCAGGTTGACAACCCCTGGACCAGACTGTTGATGGGGACAGACTACCAGAAACACATAACACTCGTGCATAAAAGCTTGCACTGGATGCCCATGGGTTGCCGGGCCAGGTTCAAGGTTCTTGTATCAACTTATAAGGCTTTTAACAACTTGGTCCCAGGATATATTGAAGACTGCCTGATTCCTTATACCCCTGCCCAATCACTGAGATATTTGGGGGACCCTCCATTGGTGGTCCTCCGTGGCTCAGTTGCATGGCTCATAACTAGGCTTCAGGGAACCCACACTACAGAGTTTTCCAAACCCAGCACTGGGATATCTGTTGAGTTCTGCACCTTCTGAAATCAACTCATTTGCTGCCTTGGCACCATCCCTAATTCCCATATAACAGCATTCCCCAGCCTAATCCCCTCCAGATGTTTAGAACTAAAATTCTATTTAAGCTCCAGCAGCATCACGAGGCCATATTGGTAGGGCTTGCAAGAGTTGTAGTCCAAAACATCTAGAGGGCACCAGGCTGGGGGCAGCTGCTGTAAAATATCCAGACTTGGTTGCCTGCTTCTCTCTTCTCTACTCTAAAAGGTGTGCTGCCTGCTGCTGTCACAGTGGTCGGCTACACCAGATCCCTGGGTTATTGTTCCTACCTGCCACTAACCATCCCTTCTGCTGTTTCCAGAACCTTTCAGAGTACCTGCTCCGCTCGATATGAATGGAATAGGACAGTTACTATTTCTCAACCTGCCACATGTTGCCCAGACATCCTTCCCTTTATTGCACCTCTCCTCTAAGATATTTTCCCCCTGCCATCAGCCTGCATCATACCATCATTTCCGAACATAAGATTAAGGTCCCATTGATTCACAATTTGGATTTATTTTTTTAAAGGTACATTGTGAAGAGTATCTCTGGATATGATTCCAGCTGACTCCATTATGCTACTCTGATATGTTGGATTCCAACATGGCTTCAGGGAGGGATTTGCAACATGACAAGCCTCCTCCTCCTTCCCCCCTCCCCTCCCCCTGATGGCTTTTTTCTATGCTGCAGCTGGGCTTCCAACACTTTCCTCAAGTACAGCTTTCCTTCCCCTCCAACGATCTCACTCTGGCTTCCAAACAATATTCTCCCAGCCGGTGCCTCTGGGTCTCTGTTGGGTTCGAAACACA
Source organism: Zootoca vivipara (assembly GCF_963506605.1). Taxonomy (NCBI): domain Eukaryota; kingdom Metazoa; phylum Chordata; class Lepidosauria; order Squamata; family Lacertidae; genus Zootoca; species Zootoca vivipara. The sequence continues at coordinate 29,228,322 of NC_083290.1, forward strand.
ACAAAACCAACAAGCCCTTAATTATTTCCCTCGCTCTCTGGGGTGCAAGATACAAGGCGTGTGCCATTCATTTGTTCCAGCGTTCCTTCTTCTTCTCTCTTGCGGGCAGTCATGACATAGCAACCACCAAGCTACCAGCAAACAACAAATGCACCAGAGGAGGAGGAGGAGGAGGAGACAAAGCTGGGGAGGGTCAGATCTGCTGACATCTCTCTTTCCCTTCAATAATTTAATGGCACTTTTAGTGTTTGTGAAACAGAAGGGTCATCTGCAATCTCAGTCCTGGGGCCAAATGATGATGCTCATGGCTTTTCCAAAACAAAACAACAAAATGAAACACCAGTGCATTGTTCCCAGTTCACCCCCACAATCCCAGCTAATGCTTTAACCTACATCCAGCTAGGGTTGTCGGATCATTTCATCCGAAACAGAAATGGGCACATAAATTGCTGCAATCCGCACCTTCATCAGATGTCAGGGAAGGAAATTATCCAAACAGATATGTGTGGATATGAGCTGGTTTCAGTCCTCAGACGTCATACAAATAATTGTGCTGGTTTTTTGCATTGTTTTTGATGTTTCCTTTGCTCTGAAATGTGTTGAAGTTGATAACGTAGTTAATTTCAATACTTTCAGCCATAACGAATAGCAAAATGAACAACAAGTGTTTTAGCAGAGGCAGAACTGTTGCAAAATGGAAACATCACTGATAGCGATAAACACCCCAGATGGGACAGAATTTGTTGCCTCCTTGCACACCCAAAGCCAACTGCTATCCCATTCCTACTATGCCAACATTGCTGCTCTGGCCAATCCAATATCATTTAAACCAGCCTTTGCCAACTCAGTGACACTTCAGATGTTTTGGACTATAATTCATGGCAGCTTTGCCATCATACGACTGTTCTTGTTGGGGGATGATGGGAATGATAGTCCAAAATATCTGGAGGGCACCAGGTTAGCAGAGGCTGATAACAATCTCCCCTCAGGACAAGGGCCTCCCTTTTTTCTTTGCTCATATGAAGCACTTTGCTCATTTTCTAATAATAATGAGAGCAAAAATAACAACGATTATTCACATATTTACATACCCTTCATCCAAGTAGCTCATTTATCCTTTTTATCCTCACAATAACCCTGGAGGGAAGTTTAGGGAGAGGGAAAGAGGGAGGCGGGGGGGGGGGGGCTGGCCACTGAAACTTTGTGGCTGTGGAAAATTTGAACACAGATCTTGCCATCCTTAGACCAACACACTAGTAACCATTCCATGAAAACCATATGAAAATGTGAAGTTGTTTCCTAGTGACTTTCTCACCCCAAACATGATAAGAGCATCCTTGGTGGATCAGGCCCGTGACCCATTTGGCTCAGCATCCTGTTCTCACAGTGGCCAACCGGATTCCTGTGGAAAACATGCAAGCAGGACCCAAGCACAAGAGCCCTCTCCCCTCCTGTGGTTTCTAGCAACTGGTATTGGGTTGCAGTACTGCCTCCAGGCATACCATCATTGACTAGGAGCCACTGCCTTTGTGATTTAGTGTTCAGACATTGATTTTGTGACTTGGCATTCAGCCCAAGGTTTGGACCATTGCCTGACCTTTCTGCTCATCCCTGGAGACAGCAGTGCTATCAAAGAGAGCCAGGAAGACCTGGACTGAGTTTTGCTGGTTGGATCAACCCCAGGTGTCTTGATCTGGATTCTCACTGGAGAAATATACCAGTAAACAGCAGGAGAGAGAGGGAGTCTTGCCTGCCAAAGGAGGAAAGAAACCAGCCCTTTCCCCGTGGGCTCAACCAATCATTTATCAGAGGGTGCGGCACAAATTAAGGTGCTCCTCTACAGAAGGGGAGCCGCCATCACCACCCCACCCTCCTGTTTCCTTTTTGACTGCAGCTTGTTCCCCAAGATGTAATGATCCTTTTCTCCCTTCCTTTTGTTAAAACAGTGCCACTATAATTAAAGTTTTATACAGACCTTCAAAAGGGGTGGAGGAGAGAAGGAGGGGGACTACCTGTCTTTGAAACTGACTTACAAAGAGATGTCACCAAAGGGAGAGAGAGAGAGAGAGGAAAAAACGGGAAATACAGACATGTGCAGCCTAGCAATCACTGAGCAACAGCCAAGTGGCAGGCAAATGTTTTCTTGAAAGCTTCAGATTCAAGCGCAAATGACGGCATATAATTCTTTTTTTAAAGCAACACCTACAGAGTGTACCTAGATACAATCAGTGGATTAAAGACTCCCTGCCTAGAGAAAGCAAGACTCTGATGAGCGATGATCCAACATTCTCTAACTCCAGTTTTGCACTATGTTGTTCATGTAAAATGGATACAAAGCAAAGAAGGAAGAAACGGCGTGTTTTCTGATGCCTCAGGTGTAGACCAGTGGATTGGGAAGGAGGGCACGTGCACACACTATTCCCTCATACATCCTTTGGAGCATCAGAAACTGACATAATCAGGGACAGATGCACCCAGTTTTCAGTTCTCCCCTGCCTTTCAGACATGTGCAACATTTTGCCCCAAAGAGCTTTCTGCTTCCTTCAAGGTAACTGCGCTGATTTTTCAGCCTTTCACAATCAATTTCCCCTGTTTAGAAGCTGGAATGTTTCTGAAAATTCTTTGGCATCACTCAGCTTTAGCTCTTTTAATGTGGCTGCATTCATTGTGGTATCTGAAGTAACATCTCTCCTGGGATCAGCCCACCTGGGTGCTTAGGTCTACAGGTAGAGGCCCTTCTCATGGTCCCACTCTTGAGGGAGCTGCATAAAGTAGCACCATGAGATAGGGCCTTATTTGCAGTGGCACCTCATTTGTGGAATGCCCCCCCCCCCGGAAGCACAATTAACACTGGTGCTGCTAGCATGTCAGTGCCAAGTGAAAACATACTTGTTTTATGAAAGTTCCAGAGACTTTAGTCCTGCTAGGAGATCGATTTGTGGTGTCTCCAGGGTTTGGTGTCGATTTTATGGTTGTTTCACTTGCTCTCCTACTGGTTTATTGATGGTGGTTTTTTGTTATGGGCCCCTCAGCCAGGATTGGGCATGGTTTGGCAGCCCCAGGCAGATGAGGAAGAAAGAGAAGCAGTTGAGAGCGGAGGAGGTGAGCCTCCAGGAATGGAGGAGAGAGGTCCTCCCCTTGTGACACTAGAAGTCAGAGAGAGGAAGGAGATCTGCTGGTTCTCTCTCCTGCAGAGTGCAGAGCCTCATTGGGGAGGGGAAGGACTTCAACCAACCAGAGGGGGGGAATTGAACAGGAGGATGTGGTATTAGAGATGGAGGCAGAGGAGCAGGACACAGTCCTGTCACCCATAACCAGCCAGGCACCAACTTCATAGGCAGGATCAGATGCACCCACCCAGACAGGGCGCATGGGTGTGCTCACAGCAAACTCCTAGGGTGAGAGAGTCTCATGAGTGAACTTGTCATGGACTAGGAGTTGGCTTCACAAGCTGAGGAGCACCCTGAAGGAGCAGAAGGTGAAGTGACTCCACCTGCCGATCAGCCTTCTTGCTCCTGGGGAGAACCAGTTGGCTCTAGCTTTCTTAAGCAGGGTTTCCAGCCTCAGTCAGTTGCTGGAAACAACATTTGCCATTCCTGGATAGACAGACCTTGCTGCTTCTTGCTTCTCGTGACCGTGAACCCTCGGCTTTCTTGACTCCTGGATCACCTGACTACATGAACTGAGATACTCCTGACCTTAGGAGTATCAACCTTGCATATGGACTCTGCCTCCAGGCAAGTACCCCCCTGAGACTCAGCTGGTTGGCTGGCTTCTCCCTCCCTTGAGCTCTGCCGCAGCTGGCAGCATAGGACTATGACAGTTTGTTTCCAGCAACTGACTGAGGCTGGAAACTCTGCTTAAGAAAGCTGGAGCCAGCTGGTTCTCATCAGGAGCAAGAAGGCTGATCAGCAGCAGGTGGGGTCACTTTGCCTTCTGCTATTTCAGGCTGCTGTTCAGCAGGTAAATCCAACTCCTGGCCCATGACAGAACTCACTCCTCCTCATCTTTAAAAGCTTGGTGGGAGGAGTGTGTCAACTGTTGGGACATCTTCATAGCTTCTGTTTTATTACAGACCTCTAGTCTCACTCTTGAACCTTGGAATCTTGACTTCAGGACTTTGCTAAGCCTGTACTGCAGGCATCCCCAAACCATAGCTGCCAAGTTATCCCTTTTTTTAAGGGATTTTCTCTTATGCTGAATAGGCTTCCTCGCGAGAAAAGGGAAAACTTGGCAGCTATGCCCCAAACTTCGGCCCTCCAGATGTTTTGGACTACAATTCCCATCTTCCCCGACCACTGGTCCTGTTAGCTAGGGATCATGGGAGTTGTAGGCCAAAACATCTGGAGGGCCGCAGTTTGGGGATGCCTGCTGTACTGCTATTAGCTGGAATAAATATCTCTTCCTTACACTCAAGTAGAAACCACTGTCGTGTTTTGGGATGAGCGCCTGGCCATTTTAATGGAAGTGTATTTTGCCCTGAGATCATCAGCTGAAGGGCAGGTTGAAATATATATTCAAATCAAAAATAAATCATAACACCCTTCCGAAACGGAGGTGAGCTGTGACCCTCTCCTGGCCCAAATGATTCCCAGTGCTGAACTTCTGCCCTCTCCCTTGACCTGATGGAAAGAGCAACCTGTTGAGAGATTAAGTCCCAACATACAATGACAAAGAGAGCTGGACTCTGTCTGACATGCTTGTTCCAACGGAACCATTTCAAAGGGAAAGAACAATAATATTCGGCAATTATGGATCTGGCTTTCATCTGAGCATTTCAAAGCACTTTAGCAAACCTTTGCTAATTAAAAGGATGCCAGCAAATCTTCGTGGCTCTGTGGGGAGAAGCAGCTTCCTGCAGCCATCCTGGAGTCGCCCGAATGGCATTTACAACTGTGTGACAACATCTTCCTGGCTCATTTTATATTGCTAGAAATAAGATGAACAGTGTTAGTGGTTTGGCTCCCCCTGTAGTCAGATGGAAGACTTGGAAAACAGACCAGAGTGGATAAATTGAGTACACTGGTTATGGGAATAGAAGAAGAGCCGGAGGGCTGGAACAGTCCAATGGCCCATCTAGTCCACCTTTGTATTCTCACAGTGGCCACCCAGGTGCCCCCATGGGAACCCAACAGCACTCTCCCCTCCTGCAGTTTCCAGCATCTGGTATCCAGAAGCATTATTTCTTCCAGACGGGGGGCAGAGCATAGCCATCATGGCTACTCCCACACATTTAACCAACAAATGGAGCAGCAAGATAATTAGAAAAGGGTCTGGAGTGACTTCTTAATCCAGTGATCATCTCATCACTTAGGATGCTGCTGCTCTCCACTTATGTTCACAGGTGAGACTCATAAGGTGCCTCCAAACTGCAAGTGTTTTGTGAGAGGGAGTCACAGGCATGTCAGAACCATTAGGTTTGCGCAATTAAAGTTGATTAAAGTGCTCCATTGTTCCAGCACAACAAATCCATATTTAAAAGAGCCGGTCTTCTTGTGGTTCCGAAAGTGATAGGGAAACGATTTAAGTGTGGGATGAATGTGTAACAAAGCAAATCAGGATGAATTCAGGGGAGGGAAGTTAATTGCCATATAACCACCCCATAAACAAAGCAGAGGGAATGCTCCATAAGGACTAGATATAGTATATCCTCTCTGTAAGTTTTGTGCAGGCAAATCAGGATGAATGCTTAAAAGAGAGGTCATCTTGAGGGGCCAACAGGCTACTTCAGGATCCAGGTGAGCCTCTCTAGGCAATTCTCCAAATCTCTGCTTCTCATATTTCTTCACTCTCCAATCATCATTGACCCTCCGCCCACCCTCCCAGAAGCTCCCTTCTAATTTTGATAGTTGGTAACAGTGTCTTGGTTTTAGCTACAATACGTATCTTACTAAAGCTGTGCATACTTTGCACACCTGGTTCAGTCCTGAACCAAACGGTGCACACACATGCTAACTATGTATATTCAGAAGTAACTCCTGTTGAATTCAATGGGGCTTGCTCCCAGATAAGTGGCTTTGGAATACAGCAGTAATTATATAATACAGAACACCTGAGTGTGTGGAGAATCCACTCCTTTTCCACCCTACACCTCCCTACTCCCAAAATTGGGGACAAACTGACAGAAGCATGCTTTTCAGAGTCATGTGGCTTCTGAGCAGGCCTTATAGAGACCTTCCACAGTAGATAGACCTCTCCCCACACCCTACACCATGTTCTTCAAGGGGTTTACTCTTCAGAAGCCATGAGGGCCACAAATGATGTGTGGGATGGACTTTGCCAAGGAGAAGAGACTTATAGAAAGAGCATAGGAAGACCTGCTTGCAGACCCATCCAATGCGGGCAGTTGGCTGTCCTTCACAAGGAGGGGGACCTTTTATCTAGTGACCCCTGATCATTGGGCTTCCTTGCCCCAGGAGGTTCAGCAGGCACAGTTTCTCATGTTTTATAGGGGAGCAAAAGCAATCTGTTCTTTTCGCTGAGGTTTCCGACAGCAGATTAAGCAAGATGTTCTTGCTGTCAGTTTGTTTCTTGCAAATCCCGCCACTCTCTGTTTGGACTGTCCTGCTGTTGCCATTATTTGGTTAGGCTCCTTGCCTTTTGGTTTGGGGACTTGTTTTGTCAGACTTGGTTGGCTTTAATTACAAGTGGTGTTTAATTTGCTTTTGTTTGTTTTCATAAACCATTTTGGGAGCCGTTATGGCTGAATGATAAATATAGGGGGGAGGGGAGGGAATTCAAAACTGCACTACTGGTACTTTTTGGGGGGGTACTTTTTACACATTGGGTGAATTTCCATCCAGTATCTCCTGCCCAAATATCATGTTTCTTCTTCCTAGTATTTCACTGGATGAAGATGTTTCCAGCATGAATTTGGAAGATGCTGTAAGTTTTTGAACCTGCTATTCTTACCCTCTCAAGCCATCTCCCTCCCCCTGGATCAACAATTTGTTATTGACAAGCCACACAGCAACATAATGCTTGTGTGTGCGAACGCTAGAGTTGAAGCAAAAATTACAGGCTTTTAAGGTGAGGGGGAAGAAATGTACAACTCGAAGCTCTTAAGCGTTTGGCACAGCTTCTCCATACCCTGCCACGTAGGCAGCCGAGCTTAAGAGATTTATGGGAGCTGGCGGAAGGCAAGGAGGGTGTTTGTGGCACTTGATGTAATTCCTAATGGCATTGCACTAACTCGACTCAGCTTTGCAGTGCGATGGTTTCTGGGATAAGCAGATAATCTTGCCCACCTTTGCACAGGAGGCCTGACCCTGGGCTTGTTGGAGCCACAGATTAATACGGAATTAGCCACCAAAAAAAACACAGGATCTGTGGCAGAGATTTCAAGGCACACTATAGGAAGGCTCTTCGATTGCCTCTGAAGATTCAGGATTCTGGGGGCTGAGGAAAACTAAGGGGTTCTCTTTCTGGTCTCTGTTGGGTAAGTGTACACTAAAGAAAAGCTCGGCTGTAGATTGGCAGCAGATGTCTCTCTCAGTGCTACCACTTGCTCCTCAAGACCCTGAGGATGAAGCAGAGGTAACATGACCAATATGTGGGACCTGGTTTCAGGTGTTGTGTTTGATCTCAGGACTCTGTTTCTGCTAATGAGACATGTTGGGTATGCGAATCTGGACCTTTTCTCCCTGTCCTAACTAGACAGGCATCCATCATGACATTGCAATGGAGAGACTTGTCCTTCTATATTCACCGAAGAAGTGCACTTTGCCATTGCAATGCCACAGGCAGAGCCCCACTTGGTCACTCCAGGGGCTGAGGCATTAGAGAAGACCGTTGCCTTTAATGAACAAATCCCGGAAGGTGCTGAAGATGGGGTTGTTTACGAAACAGGTGTTGTGTTCCTTCATGGAAATTTCATTAGGGGCGTTAGGTATAGATAGTCACTGGACCAAAGCCTACAAGTAATTATGGGTAATTACTATGCCTCAGTGTTTGGAATAACAATGGTAAGCCAACACCTGAGGCTGCAAGGTTGCTGTCATTCGGAGGGGAGCTAAGCATTTACGTCTTTGCAAAGTTTTCCCCTCCTGCCTCCTTTGGGTCCCATAATTTTAGACATTCTGCCTCCTGATCTCTGGCCCCGGTGAGTAACCTAGCCTTGGTGCTTGATTTCTAAAGCAAGAGAACAGTTCGGCAGAGACATCTGCAGCCCGCAGCCCACAAACTACTGTACCTTAACCCCAGAAGCAAGAGGATTGTGGTGGGTTCTAGCCATGCTGAGGAGTGGTCAGTGGCCCCGAAGTTAATGGGCATTGCCATTCAAATGGTGTGTGTGAACTGTGTCTTGTGATTGATTACACAGGGCGGGGCTTACCTGCTCCCACCCACCCCCCTCAATATTTTATTCAAGTTGGCACCCTTGCCAACCAGTCAGGCCAGGTGGAGCATGCGCAGCCCAGTCCAGTTAGAGATGGCAACAACAGACATGTGCCAAATAGGTCCGTCTTCCCCTCTGCTGCATTTTCTCCAGCACATTTCCAAGTCACACCAGCCAGATGCCTGGAGGAATTACAGTGTTTGGGAGAGAAAACAGAGCCACACAGAGACTTTGTTGAATGTAAATAGCAGTTAAATATGCAGCGCCGTCTGCCATCACTCCGGCAGCCGGCAAGGAGTCAGGAGGAGCCAGTGGGGAAATGCGGAAGCAAAATGCTGGAGGGGCCGAGATTATTTTCCCCCTAAGCCTTCCTTTGCTTGCCTGGCACTCAACCAGCCCACCCCGGGGGCAACTGCTTGCTTCAGTAGATAGACAAGACATCCTCCCAGGCCCCCCCAAGCCTGGCCCAAGTCTAGGGGCCTATTCTGCCCACCAAGGCAGCGACAGGGTGGAGCCTAGGATGTTCCAGCTCAGTCATTTGGAATCACAACCCCAGCCAGCCCAAAAAAGCACACCCAGAGGGCTGAAAACAGATGAACAGCTGAACTGGTAATCCACCCACTCTTTCACACATATATGCACAGAATTCTCCTTTTGAAGAGAACATTGTTTGTGTGAATGCTTAGAGAGTCTGCCTCTGTATTGGAATTGTTTGTAGATGTTTTGTTTTATCGTTTGTGTGTTTGCTGCCCTGGACTCCCTTGAGAGGAAGGGAGGGATATAAGTCTAATAAACAAGAAGCTCTCATCATGGGAAGGGGGACAGTCTGACTGTGCAAGAAATCTCAGCAATCCCTGGGGAAGGGAAATAGCTTTAGAGACTCCAGTGAAACTGCCTGCAGCAAGATGGTGCCCCCAAAATCTACTGCAGTCATTCGGGTTGCAACCTTACATCCCCTGCAATGGTGCAAGGGATCCCGGGGCATGCCACTCAAAAGAGCAGAGCTCCACTAAATGTCTAAGGCTGGGTGGTGCCCAGATTTGGTTGGGTGACAGCAACTCATCTAACCCCTGAGCCACTGGCCACGCTGGTTGGGGCTGATGGGAGTTGGAGTCCAACAACATCTGGAGGAGAGCACATTGGTCTGCCTCAAGCCCCTCCTGCAAAGTGAGCCTGCAATGGACAGTGGAGCAAGAAAGGGAAGTTTTTTTAATGTTTGATGTTTTAATATGCTTTTATATTTGTTGGAAGCTGCCCATCGTGGCTGGGCAACCCAGTCAGATGTGCTGGATACAAATATGATGATGGTGTAAGCCCAGAGGCCTCTCCAAAAGGAATGCAGGATTCCACCCTCTGGTAAGCAGCATCCTGCCACTTGTATTTCCCAGGGCAAATGAGTGCAGGCAGTCTTGCATGTGACACTTAACCCCTTTGCAAAAAAAAAAAAGAATGTGTAGCTACTCCTGTCACTCTGGCTTTCCTGCTACTAATGCAGACAGATGCAGAGCTTCTGGGAAGACCCCCTCCCCTTGCTCCACAGGAGCCAACTCCTAGGGGTCAAGGTCCCTTTGCTCCCCCCTCAAATTGATGGGCATTGCCATTCAAATGCCCTGGGTGCACTGCATCTTGTGATCAGTTACGCAGGGAAGGCTTACCGTACTTGGACCCCCTGCCCAACTCCCTCCCTTCTTGGGCAGGCCCCTATCCCTGCATGCATTGTGCACAGGGCCCTTCGCTGTGGCAGAAGGAGAGTGCGTAGCCTCATTTGCTGAACAGTTGCAGCCACGTTGTAGGTCTCTAACTGGAACGCAGGCCAGCTGTTTATAAGCTGCTCTATGGAGAGGGAGAGGGAGGGAGAGAGAGAAATTTACAAACCCAGCTGCATTACCTACACGAGGCATTACAGGGGTCAGTGGAGATTAGGAAGCCCAGGCAGAGCAGAAAATGGGAGAACAGAAACCAGGCGGGGCTGGCGGAAAGGGCTTCCCCTCCCCCCCCCGCTTCTCGGCAAGCACCTTGTCCATCAATCCCACGTAATGGCTCTTGGCTGGCATCCCACATCTGGCAGAGGGGCCTACAGGTGTCATTCCGTGCTCAGCAAGCTTCTTGCGCTGCTTTAATGCCCCATCAGCGAGGCCATGTGAGCAAAGGAATAATGAACAGTAATTTGACTTTATTTTGCCGTCATCATATTTAATGGACGTTTAACAGGTGCCTCGGCACGAGCTGTGCTTGAAGCCGCCTTCCGCAGGGGACCGGAGGTCGTCCCCATTACATCCACTCGCGCTGGCCACATTTACGACAGAGAGGCTGGGGCCATGTTTTCATAATTACTTCCCGGTCCCCGTCAGGGATTTGGAACTGCAGGGGGTGGACGGGGGGGGTGGCTGCTGCAAGTAGAATACAAGAAACAAATACTGCCAACGTGCCAAGGCTATTTATGCAGCCTGCAGTCAGGCACAATGCATCCATGCCCATCGCTGCGACTCGAGCAACACCCCAGTGAGGTAGGTCAGGTAGAAATGTTATTTGTTCGTTCGTTCATTCATTCATTCTTGCAGTAATCATCCTCAAAGCAGGCTGTGGTTAAAAGAAAAGCGAAATATCAATAAAATCAGCGCAACAGCAATGGAAGATAATAACCGGGACAGATTCAAAACAGAGAGCACACCATAAAACAACATGTTCATCATAAAAGGCTTGCCTGGAGGGAGAGGGTCTCTTTGACATCTCATTTTAAAAGGGCCGGGCTCCTGAATCTGTGGCACAGAACTTGGAAATGGATTCCAGAGCTTGGAGGTGGGGGGCTGTAAAACAATAAATTAAATTAAATTTAAAAAGCCATTTGATGCTGGCTGCCAACCCGGCGCAAGCTGGGCCCAGCAGGAAGTTTTCATCCCCAGATCGTAAAAAGACAGGAAGGGACAAAGGGAAGAAGAACATACCCTCTTGAGTCTCCTGAGCCCAGAATGAAAAACAGGGACAGGGGACAGATGTGGTGTTAGCATAAATCCTCTGCATGGCACAGATGCTGCATGTGGATGAATGTTTACTTTATGTGATTGCTGTAACTTTCCCACACAGGAGCTCAAGCTGTAACCTGATCTCCTGTCATGTGATGTTCTTTGTTCTCTTTCTATTTTCACTTTCTTCTGAACTGGAGAGTGATGGCTGAACACACACTTTCTGAATAAACGTAGATTAGCACCTACGATTGTTTGCTGTCTTCTTTACCGAAGCCAGTGGCAATAGTAAGAATATTGGTGATTTACACCCCAATATTCCAACAGTGGTAGCAGAGTTCTGGCAGAGCTCTGGTTCCGATCCACGGACCTCTGAAAAGCGTAAACTGGCAAGGAGGCCTCAATCTGCAGCAGCTGATCCTGAGGAATTTCGCCTGCTTGGGAGTCACCGGTTCCTGCGTTCCAGGGGAGGAAAAGCACGGATAGTCTGCGTTCCTTATCACCGGAGCAGTGAGTAACCGGGACTGATTTATAGCGGCAATAAAACCTCTAAAGCGGCAGCTTAATTGCAGATGCCTGCCGAAAGCCTAATTTGCAGCTTCTTAGTACTTTGAAGTCAGAAGCTAGCAGCACGCTTACAGAAGCAAAATGGCTAAAGCCGGGGATTCAGATCAAACACCCAAGAGTTTGTGTCCTCTGTTAAATGACTCAAATTACGCAACGTGGAGTGTTAAAATGGAATGTGTTCTTATCCGGCAAGGACTTATTGAGTTGATTCAGAACGCACCGCCCGTTTTGCCAGGCCACAGGTGGTTGAATCGCAACGCACAGGCAAGGGCAACAATAGTTCTGCATTTGGACCCATCACAGCTGGTTCATATTCGGAACTTAGATAATGCTTATGATGTTTGGACTCATCTTCGGGACGAGCACCTGAGGTTGCGCGCCGGATCAACAACATTATTCTTTCAGAGATTAATTAATTTGCGTCTGAAGGAGGGAGGAGACCTGAGAGCCCATTTGCATCAGATGCGTCAACTACGCCAGGAGCTAGTTGACAGAAACGTCAATTTGGATGACGACATTTATTGCTTTACAGTGCTAAATAGCCTTCCCAAGTCCTATAATGCTATTGCAGCCCAGCTGGGGGCTCAAGACCCTCAGCAAATGACTGCAGCAGGAATTTATGCTTCATTGCTTAATGAGGAGGACAGGACCCGCGCACAGGCGGAGGCCAACGGGGAGCGCTACTCACCCTCACCTGGTGCATCTGCAGAGACTGCACAAGCCCTTAAAGCTGTGGTCAGATGCCAGTTATGCAATATTCCTGGACACACAGCCAAGACATGTAGACGACCCCAGAAGGACTCAGGAAGTCCACAACAGGCTTCTGGGCCTAAGGGGCGAGGCAGCGGCGGTAGCGGCGGCAGCAGCGGCGGCAGCGGCAGCAGCAAGGGCCCTACAGCACGCAAAATGCTTGTAATGCTCACTCAGCTTGATGACCAAGACGATGACGGGTCTTATCTGATCATAGATTCGGGATCTTCGCACCATCTGGTCAACGACAAGAGACTGTTCCAGACTTTCGAGAAGCTGGACTCCATCGTGTCACAGGCAGATGGCAATTCTTTGAAATCCATTGGAAAAGGAACTATTTTTCTGAAATCTCTAAATTTGAGTATCAGTAATGTGTATCTTGTTCCAGAGCTGAAGCAAAACCTTTTCAGTGTTTCTCAAATTGATGAGAAGGGGTTTGAGCTGTGTTTTCACAGGGGCACCTGTGTGATTTCTAAAGATGGAGAAGTTCTTTTGACGGGACACAGAGACAAAGATAACCTTTTCAGATTATCTTATGATAAAAGTGATGCATGTTTTACTGTTGTTGATGATTGTTTGACAGGTCCAGAGGAGCCTAAGCAGACACAGAAGCAACCAACCAAGAAAGGCCTAACACGTTGTTTCCAGATAGTTTCTGCTGGTGTTTTTGGTCCTATGCCGAAGTCCCTTGGCAAGGCAAAATTTTATCTTCTGATAACTGACCACTTCTCTAAGTATACGTGGTATTATCCTCTGCAAAAGCCTCAGCAGGCTCTTGTGAAATTCTCTGAATTTCATGCTAAGGTTGAACTGAAACATGGTTGTAAAATTGAATGTTTGTTAACCAATGACATTCCTCTTTTTACTTCACAGGAGTTTCAAGCTTTTTTTGATGACAAAGGCATTCACCACAAGTTTGCCAAGAGCCAGGCAGCTTGGGACAAAAGCTTATGTGTTAAGGTTAACACTGAGTTAGAAGCAGGCATGCAAGCGCAACTGCTGAGTTCAGGATTGTCTGAACAACTGTGGGCTGAAAGCATCTCATTTTTCCTTTACCAGTGGCTCAGACAGGTTCCTAAAGGACAGAAGTGTTCTCCTTATGAGATTCTGTTCCAACAAAAGCCTGATGTGAGCAACACTAAGGTTTTTGGAACCAAAATGTGGGTGGCTTCACTTGAGGGCAAGCCAGTCCAAGGCATCCTATTGGGTTTTGAGGAAGGTCAATGCAGAGTTATGTTGCATTCTTCCAATGAGGTGATTCTTACTCAAGAGGTAGAACACTCTCCTACGCCACAAGAAACATATGTTCTTGATGAATTTCCCATAGGTGCCAATGATTTTGATGATTCCTACACTGACACAAGTTGTAGTGATAATGATTCCTTTGCTGAAGGCTCTACCCCGAGTAGCTCTGACACAGGGGAGACAGTCATACACAAAGGAACTCATGCTGTTTTTAACAGACCTTCATCGGATGATGAAAAAGTGCTTGAAGCACTAGATCCACTGTTTACCATTGGTAAGAGTTCTCCCAAAAGTCCTGAGGGGGAGAATCTCAGTAAACAGGATTTGCACCTCTCACGCAGGTCTGAGAGGATTAGAAGAGGACCCAAGAGGTATTCTCAGGAGTTTGCCAACACAGCAATTGCAAATTTAGCTGTGCTTAGAACTCCAAAACAGGCAGCAGTCACACAGGCTAAGCCACAACAACAGGTTGTCAAACGCAACACTGTTTCTGTCAACAGAGCAACTGCTCTGGTCCCCTGGAAGCCAAAGCTGGTCAATCCAGTCTCAGAGAGTTCCACAGCAGGAAAGTCCTACTTTGTTTATGACAACTGTCTGTTCACTTCTCTTAATGATGCTCTCACATTTGCATCTTTTTCCATTTCAGGATTCAGGGGAGATGTTAGCATAAATCCTCTGCATGGCACAGATGCTGCATGTGGATGAATGTTTACTTTATGTGATTGCTGTAACTTTCCCACACAGGAGCTCAAGCTGTAACCTGATCTCCTGTCATGTGATGTTCTTTGTTCTCTTTCTATTTTCACTTTCTTCTGAACTGGAGAGTGATGGCTGAACACACACTTTCTGAATAAACGTAGATTAGCACCTACGATTGTTTGCTGTCTTCTTTACCGAAGCCAGTGGCAATAGTAAGAATATTGGTGATTTACACCCCAATATTCCAACATGTGGCCCTCCAGATGTTACTGGACATCAACCCCCATCATCCCTGGCCATTGCCTGCTGGGGCCGATGAGAGTGGTTTGATTGAGTGATTGACTGATTGATTGATTGATTGCATGTATATCCTACCCTTCCTGCCCAAAGGATGCCTAGGGGAGCGAACAACATACAATCCAACGAAACTACAGTACAGTATATCTAATAAGTAATGGTGGTAATAGAAACTACCATGCCCAAATGGACCACAGCTCAGTGTTAGAGCACCTGCTTTGCATGCCAAAGGTCCCAAGGTCCATCCCCAACAGCATCTCCAGGTAGGGCTGGGAAAGACCCTGACTTGAAACCCTGGAGAGCCACTGCCAGTCTGTGTAGACAATGTTGAGCTAGATGCACCAATGGACTGACTCAGAATAAGGCAGCTTCCTGTGTGCCTATCACCTTCCCAGAGCCTGGACTACTATATACTCATTTGCCACCTAAACATGGGCAGGGAAAGGGAACATAGGAACACTGGAAGCTGCCAGTAGCTCAGAGGCTGGCCAGTCTCCCCTTAGGGGGTTTCATACCCTCCTTGCCATCCACGGTGGTGGTCCTGCAAAAAGGGCCTCTCCCTCTGATTGAAACATATGGGGAAAGGTGCCTTCCCTGGCTCATAGGACAGGACCCTTTTCTATGTGAGCAAATGCCTTTATTTTATTTTATTTGTTTCATTTGCTTTTAGATTAATAAGCTTTTACATGTATTTATACTGCAGTTTTATCGGCTCGAGGTTGCATTTTTCTTCTAAATATATTGTTAAAATGTTTTATATTGTATACCACTTAGAGATTTTTTAAAAAAATAAATAAACAAAACAAAACAATAAATAAATAAATAAATAAATAAATAAAAGTACTTGCATGCAATGCCATTCAAGAATAGGCTATCAGGCCACATGAGGCCCCCAAATGTTACCCCACCCCATTCCCACTGGACAGGTTTTTAAAGTTAATCACCAACTCCTTGATCTAGCACAGAAGAAAGTGGCTTGTTGAAATCTGATACGCTGCAGAAGCTGAACAGAAAGTCCATATTTCTGATACCAGACAGACTAGGGTAGGGATAGCCAACATGGTTATGGACTCAACTTCCATCAGCCCCAGCCAGCATGGCCCAATGGTCAAAGATTATGGGGGTGGTATTCTCACAAAATCCAGAGGGTACCACATTGGTGACCAATGTGCAAGGGGTAGGGAGAAAACAACAAGAGAGGACCGCTGTTTTTTTCTGTTTTTTTCCCCTCCCTGCTCCCTTCCCAGAGGTGTCTGGATGACACTGCAAGAGGGCTGGATGAGATGTAGTCGCAGCAAGACAAGGGACCTGGACCTGGGACCATGCTCAACTCCATGTCCAACTTATAAAGCAAATGTTCTGCATCCACACCCAGAATGGTGGTCCACACTACGGCTGCAAGTAGCAGGAGGCTTCAACTTGCCACAGTGCTTCTGAGCCCAAGAGCTGCTGTTCAGCCACAGGGCAGTAAAGCAAACCTGGAATCCTCCTCAACGTCCCCTAGCAGAGCAACCCAGCAGTCGGCACCCGCATAAATCATCCTTTATCTTCATCTTGCAGTTTGGAACTGTGTTCAATTGCTTCCGCATTGATCCCAATGGGGCCCTTAACAATACGTCTGTCCTCATTCGAGAGAAGAGAAATGGATCCAACCCGAACATTAAAAGCAATGATGGTGCTTGTCGACTGGCAAGTATTGATCAAAGGAATTTGTCAGGGTCTGTCAGTTGTTCGCTGGGAGATGAGGAGTTGCATTTTGGAGGGGGAAGGGAGGGGGCATAATGGAATGGGATGCAACAGTCTTCAAGGTGTGCTGCCAGCATAGAGGGGTGAACATACATGTGAGATCCTGAGATGGCACCAAGCACCTAGCTGTCAAAGCATGGGCGCATTCCTTCTGAGCCATGGCCCAGACCTGTTATATTTCGTTCAATGAGACACTGCTCTAGGCAACTTTATTGGTGATGCATAATTTTGACACAGGCAACTCCAAGAATAATGCACCACTGACAAATATGTTCACATCAGAAGGGTAAATGGCATTATCTGCTTCTGTGCAACAAGCTAACAAAGGGTGATGGAGAGCCTGCCCAGAAATATTGAAATGTATAATTGTGCTCGGGGATAAGATTTCACTATCTCCTCGGGAAAGGAAAAGGAAAAGAAGAACTTCCTCCAATAGACGACCTAACCTTCACCTTTGCCCCCCCCCCAAAGCTGCCTTTTCTGGAGCTGGTGGCATTAGCTCATCGTTTCAAGAATTGTTGGCTGGGGAGGAAGGTTGCAATCTCTTCTCCTTTAGCCACTTGCTGCAGCAGAGAGAATATTTGAGTGCTGCAAATCAGGACATAATTAATCACTCCAAATGCAATTTGATCACTATGCCGGAGTGACGATTCCTCCTGCTCTGCGGAAAGATCCCAGAGAAGCAGCCAGAGTGGAGGGAGTTATTTGCCTGGCTTTGGCGTCTCCCTCAGGTGTTTCCTCTGTCTATGAAGCATGACAAACAGGCACTGCAGCCTCTTCAAAGGCCAATGGGTTTCATGTGACCGGGACATTTTCAAGCAGTGACATTTCACCAGATGCAGTGAAGAGACAGGAGCAGAGAGGAATTGGTAATGTAGTGGCAAATTCTGAAGTGCAGGTACTCTTCATAGCAACCCCTATATCTGTGATCCTTCCAAGGCTGCAGAACAAAATGAATTTTTGACCAATGCAGGCACTATGGCTTCAATATAAAACTAGCTTTCTTTTCATCACCACCAGCCTTCCTGCTTTGCTTAACATCGAGGCTGATACCAACATCAAAAGACCCCTACCGGATCAGAACAATGGCCCACTTACAGTAGTCCAGCATCCTGTTCTCACAGGAGCCAACCAGTTGTCTGTAGGAAGCCCTCGATCAGGGCCTGAGCACAAGAGTACTCTGCTCCCCTATAGTCTCCAGCAACTACCTTAAGTATTCAGAACCATTGCTGCCTCCAAACATGGAGACAGAGCATAGCTGTCATGGCTCGGAGCCTTCCATAGCCCTCTCCTCCATGAATCTGTCTAATCAACTTTTGTAGTCAATGATGAAGAGTTGTGGTGGACTTCAAAACTCACTATTATTGGGGGGGTTCACTATCATAAAGGGGTTTTTGAATTATTCAAAAATAAAAAGTACCAGTTTTGGCTGGCGCAAGAGGAGTGTGTGGCTTTGAGATTTTAAGACATTTGCTTGACATTCTCCTTGGGAAAGCTAGTGCAAGAGCTTCTTCCTCTGTTTGGCTTACTTGGTGAGTTTTCATTCAGAGAAAAACTAATTTATTTGACCTGCAGAGGCTTGGCAAAGAAGCACCTCGGAAGATGACATTGCACGCACGCATGCCCCACGAGGTGCTTCATTCCTGCCCATCCCTGCTTACTTCCAATAGTTACAAACTGTTTTCACCTTATATAGTCACATAGAGGTTTTACCCAAATAAAAGAATCATCCCATCAAAATAATACACTATTTAAAACAAGCAAATATGTACCAAGGGCTTAAAAGAGGCATAGTACAACTTACTTTGCATGCTGGGTGTATGTTGGGTGAGATTGCTTAGACAAATGTGTACATTAGGTGAGATTCAAACTGATGCATTTTCATGAGCCCCTTTTTTGGGGGGTGGGGGGAGAGGGAATTGCAAACTGATGCAGAAATGTGAAGAGCTGAACCCAAGGCTAGAAAAACAAGAAATGGAGAAACAAAAACCGACTAGATTCACACAAGCCAAGGGATGACTCAGTTGTAACACATTTTCCCATTCTACGCCTTAGCTTTATTTCCCACATTTGCACCGTGGGGCTAAAGTATAGGTATCCATCTGGATTAGCATGAGGAGATGAGGGTGGGTAGGGGATTATCCGAAGAAGTGCGATTTGAACCGCAACACTTGGCAACTGCTGAAGTGGACTCTACTCCATGAGAGCTTATGCCATAATGCACTTGTCAGTGTTCAGACTGTTAGAGGGCTCCCTTTTCTCCTTCTTTTTTTACAACAGCAGATGGTTCCTATGGCATCTCCATCAGCTTTTTAGACATTTCCTGTAAAATCAGCAGAGGTCGAGCAAAAACTTTGCACTGAGTAAGGCTCAGTAAGCACTAAAGAAATTCAAAACTCTGGGATTTGCATCACTGCCACCCTTCTCAGCACCTCTTTGGTGGGACGTGAAGAAGACAACTTCCCAGGGGAATTTTTGCTTTTAGCAGTGTCTGTGAGCTTGTTTAGAGAGGTTCCGGGGTTAATCCTCCCTTTCTTCCCTTCTCACCCTCAGTCACAAATTGCTTAGCTGTGGGGCATGACACACCCCTGCCATGACAAGCCAGCGTTCCTAATCTGAGGAGGCACTCAGGAGCAGTTTGGCCTCACTGACCTCTCATAGAGATCCCGTCTGCTTCCTCAGGCCAAGCCAGGACTCACCCAGGGTGGGATTTTTGTTTCCTGCCCATCCAGATGGCAAGAGGCACCCGTGCTACAATTTCCTCGGCAATCTCATTGCCGGGACGAGGCTGCCAGCGCTAATTGCCATTTCCATTCCAGCAACTTTGCTCGGCAGGCAAAGTGGGCTCCTTCTTCCTAATGAGACACTCTTGAATTATCAGTCTATGTGGGATGAAAATGGAGACAATGGCTACTTACATGCATAGTGAGTCAATTATTAGCATCTGCTATAAATCTTGCTATCAGACTACTAATGGTTCCTTCGCCTCCACAAAATGCACATGCTGGAAGTGAACCCTCCTTGATCCAGTCCTGGACCTCAGCTTTTCTCCCTGAGCAGCCAGCGTCCAGGTGGAGATCTAGAAGCTGCCTGGGGCATAAATTTCACTGCCTGAAACCAGGCTATTTTCATGTATACAACAAAGGCAAGAGCAAGTATGGTATAGTGATATCAGAGTTTTTAAGCAGGATCAGGCAGATCCAGATGACCACATAGCCATGAATACCACTGGCTGGGCTTCAGCCAGTCACTTTTTCTCAGCCTAGCCTTCTTCATAGGGTTGCTGTGAGATCAAAACACGGGAGAGTCAAGTGCACCAGCACGGGAGAAAAGGTGTGGTAATAATGGAATGAATGGAGCACCTTAGAAAGGCAAGGGAGTTCTGCTGTGTGTCTGATGTAGGCTTTTTGACTCATGTTTGTTAGTGCTTTGTTCTCTAATCATTTGTGGCCAAAGCACTGGTGAGGTAAAGGTAAAGGTACCCCTGACCGTTAGGTCCAGTCGCGGATGACTCTGGGGTTGCGCGCTCATCTCGCTCTATAGGCCGAGGGAGCCGGCGTTTGTCCGCAGACAGCTTCCGGGTCATGTGGCCAGCATGACTAAGCCACTTCTGGTGAGCCAGAGCAGAGCATGGAAACGCCGTTTACCTTCCCGCCGGAGCGGTACCTATTTATCTACTTGCACTGCATGCTTTCAAACTGCTAGGTGGGCAGGAGCTGGGACCGAACAATGGGAGCTCACCCCGTCACGGGGATTCGAACCGCTGACCTTCCAATCGGCAAGCCCTAGCCACACTCTTACCAGAAAGTCCTGCCCTCTCATCCAGGATGGATGATGATCAGTTGTGTTGACCCCCCCAATGTGGAAATTGCACTCTGTATACACTCAGAGGTGCCCCCTCACTATATTTACAATACTTGGCATACCCCAAAGCAGTTTACAGATCAATAAAAACAATACCAATACTACATTTTAGAAATATAAAATGCAATCAAAATCACCCTCAATAAAAGAACAGCTAATTGCAACAATGCTGGAATGAGAGCTAATGATAAAGTGCTATGACTTCGCATTCTACTGAACCCAAGAAGATCTGTTTGGGTGGATCAGGGGTCCATCTGGTCCAGAACTCTGTTCTCACAGGAGCCAAACAGATGCCTCTGGAAAGCCCACAAACAGGACCTGGGTGCAGCAGCAACACTCCTCACTTGTCATTCCCACCAACAGGCTTTCAGAGAAATCATGTCACCAACAGGCGAGGTACAACAATGAGAGTAGAGGTCCTATGAGCC